>NW_006409155.1:85174-90273 GCF_000296735.1 Chrysochloris asiatica
TCTGAGCACCTACAACCTTCAGTTAACTATATTAACCCCATTGATAGGACCCCAAGCTCTGAGCTACTAGCCCCTTCAGTTACGTACATTAACCCCATTGGCAGGATTCCCAACTCTGAGCACCCAGACCCTTCAGTTGCTGATTTTAACCCTATTGGTAGGACCCACAGCTTTGAGCACCCAGCCCCATCAGTTACCTATATTAACCCCATTGGTAGTTCCCCAATATCTGAGCACCCAGCCCTTTCAATTACCTATATTAACTCCATTGGTAGGACTCCCAGCTCTGTGCACCGAACCCCTTCAGTTACCTATATTAACACCATTGCTAGAACCCCAGCTCTGAGCTCCCAGCCCCTTCAGTTACGTATATTAACCTCATTGGTAGGACTTGCAACTCTGAACACGCAGCCCCTTTTATTACCTATATTAACCCCATTGGTAGGACCCCCAGCTCTGAGCACCCAGCCCCTTCAGTTGCCTATAATAACCCCATAGGTAGGACCCAAAGATCTGAGCACCCAGCCCATACATTTACCTATATTAACCCCATTGGTTGAACCCTCATCTCTGAGCACCCAGACCCTTCAGTTACCTATATAAACCCCATTGGTAGGACCCCAAGCTCTGAGCTTCCAGCCCTTTCAGTCACGTATATTAACCCCATTGGTAGGATCCCCAACTCTTAGCACCCAGACCCTTCAGTTACTGATTTTAACCTTATTGATAGGACCCCCAGCTCTGAGCACCCAGCCCCATCAATTACCTATATTAACCCCATTGGTAGTTCCCCAATCTCTGAGCACCCAGCCCTTTCAATTACCTATATTTACTCCATTGGTAGGACTCCCAGCTCTGTGCACCGAGCCCCTTCAGTTACCTATATTAACACCATTGGTAGGACCCCAACTCTGAGCTCCCAGCCCCTTCTGTTATCTATATTAACCAAAATAGTAGGACCCCCATCTCTGATCACCCAGCCCCTTCAGTTACCTATGTTAACCCTATTGGAAGAATCCTCATCTCTGCTCTCCCAGGCCCTTAACTTATCTATATTAACCCTATTGGTGGGACCCCCATCTCTGAGCATCCATACCCATCAGTTACCTATATTAACACCATTGGTAGGACCCCCAGCTCTGAGAATCCAGACCCATCATTTACCTATATTAACCCCATTGGTAGGATTTCCAGACTTGTACACCAAGCCCTGTCAGTTAGCAATATTAACCCCATTTTTATGACGTCCAGCTCTGAGCACCCAGCCCCTTCAGTTACCTATATTAAGCCAACTGTTAGGACCCCAAGCCTGAGCACCCAGCACCTTAAGTTACCTATATTAACCAGCTAGGTAGGACCCCCAGCTCTGAGCACCCAGCCCCAACAGTTGCCTATATTAATCTCAATTGTAGGATCTGCAGCTGTGATCACCAAACCCTTTCTGTTACACATATTAACGTAACCCCTATGTAGGTTCCCAAGCTCTGAGCTCCCAGCCCCTTCAGTTACCAATAATATTAACCCCATTGGTAGGACCCCCAGATCTGAGCTCCCAGACCCTTTAGTTAACTATATTTACCCCATTGTTAGGACCACCAAGTCTTAGAACCCAGCCCCTTACGTTACCTATATTAACCACACAGGTAGGACACCCAGCTCTGAGCACCCAGCCCCTACAGTTACCTATATTAATCTCATTTGTAGGACCCGCAGCTCTGAGCACCCAGCCCCTTCAGTTACATATATTAAACCCATAAGTAGGACCCCAAGATCTGAGAACCCTGCCCCTTCAATTACCTATATTAACTCCATTGATAGGACCCCCATCTTGAGCACCCAGCCCCTTCAGTTACCTATATTAACACCATTGGTAGGACCCCCAGCACTGAGCACATAGAGCCTTCAGTTACCTATATTAACTCCATTGGTAGGACCCCCAGCTCTGAGCACCCAGCCCTTAGAGTTACCTATATTAAACCGATTGGAAGGCCCCAAGCTCTGAGCACCCAGCCACTTCATTTACATATTTTAACCACAGTGGTAGGACCCCCAGCTCTGAGCACCCAGCCCCTTCAGTCACCTGTATTAACCCCATTGGTAGGACCCCCTGCTCTTAGCACCCAGCCCCTTCAATTACCTATATTAACATATTGGTAGGATCCCCAGCTCGGAGGAACCAGGCCCTTCATTTATCTGTATTAACCACATTTGTAGGACCTCCAGCTCTGAGCACCCAGCCCCTTCAGTTACCTCTATTAATCCCATTTGAAGGACCCTCATCTCTGAGCTCCCAGCCCCTTCAGTTACCTATATTAACCCCATTATTAGGACCCCAATCTGGGTAGGACCCAGTTCCCTATATTAACCACAGTAGCTCTGAGCTCCAAGTACCTTAAGATAAGTATATTAACCCCATTGATAGGACCCCCAGCTGTGAGCACCCAGCCCCTTCAGTTACCTATATTAACCCAATTGGTAGGACCTACAGCTCTTAGCACCCAGCCCCTTCAGTTACCTATCTTAACTCCATTGGTATGACCTCCAGCTCTAAGGTCCCAGTCCCTTCTGTTCCCTATATTATCCCCATTGGTAGTATCCCCATGTCAGATCACCCAGCCTCATCAGTTACCTTTATTAAAACCATTGGAAGTACCCCCAGCTTGTGCACCCAGCCCCTTCATTTCCCTATATAAACCCCATTGGTAGGACCCTCATCTCTGAGCTCCAATCCCCTTCAGTTACCTATATTAACCACATTGGTAGGATCCCCACCTCTGAGCACCCACCCCCTTCATTTACCTATATTAACCCCATTGGTAGGACCTCCAGCTCTAAGCTCCCAGCCCCTTCCATATCCTATATTATCCCCATTGGTAGGACCCCCATATCTGATCACCCAGCCCCATCAGTTACCTTTATTAAAACCATTGGAAGTACCCCCAATTTTTGCACCCAGCCCCTTCAGTTACCTATATAAACCCCATTGGTAGGATCTCTAGCTCTGAGCACCCACCCCCTTCAGTTACCTATATTAACCCCATTGGTAGGACCCTCATCTCTTAGCTCCCATCATTTTTGGTTCCTTATATTAACCACATTAGTAGGACCCCCAGCTCTGAGCTCCCATCCCCTTCATTTACCTATATTAACCACATTGGTAGGAAACCCACCTCTGAGCACCTATTCCATTCAGTTACCTATATTAACCGGATTGGTAGGACCCCAAGCTCTGAGCACTAAGCCCCGTCATTTACCTATAATAAGCCTATTGCTAGGACCCCAGCTCTGAGCTCCCAGCCCCTTCACTGACCTATAATAACACCATTGATAGGACCCCCAGCTCTGAGAACCCAGCCCATTCATTTACCTCTATTAATCCCATTGGTAGAACGGTCATCTCTGAGCTCACATCACCTTCATTTCCCGTTATTAACCACATTACTAGGACGCCCAATTTTGAGCACCCAGCCCTTTCAGTTACCTATATTAACCCTATTGGAAGGACCCTCATCTTTTAGCTCCCACCTCATTTAGTTACCTATATAAACCGCATTGATAGGAACCCCAGCTCTGAGCTCCCAGACCCTTCAGTTACTTATATTAACCACATTGGGAGGACCCTCATCTCTGAGCTCCCAGCACGTTCAGTTCCCTATATTAACCACATTAGTAGGACCCCCAGTTTTGAGCACCCAGCTCTTTCAGTTACCTATATTAAGCCTATTGGAAGGACTCTCATCTCTGAGCTCCCAGCCTTTTCAGTTACATCTATTAACCTCATTGTTAGGACCCCCAGGTCTGAGCACCCAGTACCATCAGTTACCTATATTAACACCATTGATAGGACCGGAAGCACTGAGCATGCAGCCCCTTCAGTTACCTGTATTAACCCCATTCGTAGAACCCCCATCTCTGAGCTCCCAGTCCCTTCAGTTACTTATATGAACCCCATTGTTAGGACCCCCAGGTCTGAGCACCCAGTCCCATCAGTTACCTACATTAACACCATTGGTAGGACCCCAAGCACTGAGTATGCAGCCCTTTCAGTTACCTATATTAAGCCCATTCATAGAACCCCCATCTCTGAGCTCCCAACCCATTCAGTTACTTATATTAACCCCAATGGGAGGACCCTCATCTCTGAGCTCCCAGCACCTTCAGTTCCCTGTATTAACCACATTAGTAGGATCCCCAGGTTTGAGCACCCAGCCCTTTCAATTACCTATATTAACCCTACTGGAATGACCCTCATCTCTGAGCTTCCAGCCTTTTCAGTTACCTCTATTAAACCCATTGTTAGGAGCCCTAGTTCTGAGCAACCAGTCCAATAAGTTACCTATATTAACACCATTGGTCGGACCCCAAGCACTGAGCATGCAGCCCCTTCAGTTACCTATATTAACCCCATTCATCGAACCCTTGTCTCTGAGCACCCAGCCCCTTCAGTTACCTATATTATCCCCATTGCTAGGACACCCAGATCTGAGAACCCACCCGCTTCAGATACCTATATTAACCCCATTGGTAGGACCCCAGCTCTGAGAACCCAGCCACTTCAATTACCTATATTAACCCGATTGGTAGGACCCTCATCTCTGCGTTCCCAGAACCTTCAGTTCCATATATTAACCACATTAGTAGGACCCCCAATTTTGAGCACCCAGCCCTTTCAGGTAACTATATTAACCTTATTGGAAGGACCCTAATCTCTTAGCTCCCAGCCTGTTCAGTTAACTATATAAACCGCATTGGTAGGAACCCCAGCTCTGAACTCCTAGCCCCTTCAGTTACCTATATTAACCCCATTGGTAGGACCCTCATCTCTGAGCTCCCAGCACCTTCAGTTCCCTATATTAACCACATTAGTAGGACACCCAGTTTTGAGCACCCAGTCCTATCGGTTACCTATATTAACCCTATTGGAAGGACCCTCATCTCTCAGCTCCCACCTTGTTCAGTGACCAATATTAATCACATTGGTAGGACCCTCAGCTCTGAGCTACCAGCACTTTCAGTTACCTATATTAACACCATTTGTAGGACCCCAGTTCTGACCTCCGAGCCCCTTCAGATACCTATATTAACCCCATTTGTAGGAC
>NW_006409155.1:97893-99226 GCF_000296735.1 Chrysochloris asiatica
AGCCGGGTAGGTTTCAAATGCCAGCCTTTTGGTTAGCTCACAAGTGCTTAACTGTTGCATCAACAGAGCTCCTTAAAAACAAACTTTGCTTCACTTGATAGGAGTAATTTACTCTTTTCTACATAGTACAGGACAGTTGGAATTCAGAATAAATTGATGAAGAAAATATCAGTTTACTTATTTTGGATATTTGTTTCAAAATACCAAAGCGGCTCTTGTATATCCTAATCTTTGGACTGGTTTATTAGCAATTCCATGTAGTCAGGGCATGAAATAGAACAACAACAGCAAAAAGTCCACTGTAAATCCCAAGAATGGAGAATGCTGTGGCTCTGTATGATAAGCACTGGACTGTAAACCATATAGTAGATGGTTCAAGCCCACCAGCCTCTCCACAGGAAGATGAGGCTTTCTGTTCCCAAAAAGATGTTCAGAAATCTTGTACACCATTGCTGTGAATCTTAACTAACTCCAAAGCACCTAACAACAATCCTAAGAGTGATCCTTGAACCTTGGCCCATTGAAGCCATTTCTTCTTGGTTAAGAATGTCTAATTTTTCTCAGACTGTTAACTGTGTCTGTAAGAAGGTGACAGTTGTCATCTAATCCTTTTCCTTGGCCTCAAAACACAAGCAGCAACAACAACAACAACAACAAAAACAACAAAAGCAACAGATGTTAAAGTCGGTGAGTTGGTGTGGAGTTGTTCTTGGCCTGCATGGTCATGTTGAGATGGTACTCTTCTTCTTCCTTTGAACACAGTGGACCCACAGTTGCTGCCTCTCATTGACGTGGAGATGCATAAGCAGATCTTTCAGCAGCTGGTGCACCAGATGACGGAACTTTGTTAGGAGAAGTGCATGGATAATCCTGGGCCAAAGCTGGACAGTTGGGCTGAGGCCTGTTTTGTGAACTGTGTTGAGCGCTTCATTGATAAAAGCCAATTAAACTTGAATTAACTGCAACAGACCCATAAATGCAAGTTAGTTTTCTTAGAAAACCTTTCTGACTGATCTCAACATTGCCTCATTGGAGAAGGAATGTAGTTCAAGAAACGAAGAGTTATTGATGGGATGGTTGAAGAGAAGGCTATAGGGAACAAAGAGCAGTTGTGTGTTTGTGTAGTTTGAGGGTTATATATGTATTTGGTTGTGTTTTTTATGATAATCTTGTGGCAATAATTGACAGATGAATGGAAGTTTCTAACATATTGTATAGTACTCTGTGTTTGTTGTTGTTATGTGCCATGGAGTCAGTTCCAATTCACAGCGACCATGCACAGGGTTTCTGAGGCAGTAAGTCTTTACGGGAGCAGAAAGCCTCATCTTTCTCC
>NW_006409155.1:99326-103510 GCF_000296735.1 Chrysochloris asiatica
TATTAACCCCGTTTTTAGGACCCCCAGCTCTGAGCTCCAAGCCCATACAGTTACCTGTATTACCCCCATTGGTACGACCCCCTGGTCTGAGCTTCCAGTCCCTTCATTTACCTATATTAACCCCATTGGTAGGACACCCCGCACTGAGCTCCCAGCCTTTTCACTTACCTATATTAAACCAGTTGGTAGGACCCCCAGATCTGAGCTCCCAGCCCCTTCACTTACCTATATAAAGACCATTGGAAGGACCCCCAGCAATGAGCACCCAGAGCATTGAGTCACCTATATTAACCCCATTAAAAGGACCCTCATCTCTGAGCTCCCAGCCCATTAATTACCTGTATTAAGCTCATTGGTAGAAACTCAAGCTCTGAGCTAGCAGCCCGTTCAGTTACCTATATTAACCCCACTTGTAGGATCCCCAGTTCTGAGCACCCAGTCCCTTCAGTTACCTATATTAACTCCACTGGTATTACTCCCAGCTCTGAGTTGCCAGCCCCTTCAGTCACCTATATTAACCCCATTTTTAGGACCCCCAGCTCTGAGCTCCAAAACCCTTTAATTACCTATATTACCCCCATTGGTAGGACCCCCAGGTCTGAGCTTCCTGCCCCTTCGGTTACCTATATTAACCCCATTGGTAGAACCCCCTGCTCTGAGCACCCAGCCTCTTCAGTTCCCTATATTAACCCCATTGCTAGGACCCACAGCTCTGAGCACCCAGTCCCTTCAGTTATCTATATTAACCCCATTGGTAGGACCCACACCTCTGATCACCCAGCCCCTTCAATTACCTATATTATCTCCATTGGTAGGACCTCAAGCTCTAAGTTCCCAGCCCCTTCCGTTAACTGTATTGATCTCAATGGTAGGACACCCAGCTGTGAGCACCCAGACCATTCAGTTACCTATATTAACTCCATTGATAGGACCTCCAGCTCTAAGCTGCCAGCCCCTTCCGTTACCTAGATTAACCCCATTGGTAGGACCCCCAGCTCTGAGAACCCAGCCCATTCAGTTACCTATATTAACACTATTGGTAGAACTCTCAGCTCTGAGCTCCCAGCACCTTCAGTTACCTATATTAACCACATTAGTAGGACCCACAGTTCTGAGCACTCAGCCCCTTTAGTTACCTTATATTAACCCCAATGGAAGGACCCTCATCTCTGAGGTCCTTTCAGTTACCTATATTAACCCCATTGGCAGGACCCACAGCTCTCAGGACCCAGCCCTATCAGTTACCTATATTAACACCATTGGTAGAACCCCCAGCTCTCAGCACCCAGCCACTTCAGTTACCTATATTACCCCCATTGGCAAGACGCCCAGCTCTGAGCACCCAGCCCCCTCAATTAACTATATTAACCCCATTGTGTAGGATCCCGCAGCTCTGAGCAACCAGCCCCATCAGTTACCTATATTAACCCCATTGGTAGGACCACCAGCTGTGAGCACACAGCCCCTTCAGTTACCTATATTAACCCCGTTGGTAGGACTCTCAGCTCTGAGTACCTAGCCCCTTCAGTTACATAGAGCCATGGGCAGGATCCCCAGCTCTGTGCACTCAGCCCCGCAGTTACCTATGTTAATCCGATTGGTAGGACCCTAGCTCTGAGCAACCCGCCCTTCAGTTACCTATATTAAACCCATTGGTAGGACCACCAGCTCTGAGTACCCAGCTCCTTCAGTTACTTATATCCTTGGGTAGGATCCCCAGTTCTGTGCACCCAGCCCCGTTGGTTACCTACATTAACACCAGTGATAGGATCCCCAGATTGAGCACGTAGCCCCTTCAGTTACCTTGATTAACTCCATTGGTAAGACCCCCAGCTTTCAGCACCCAGGCCCTTCAGTTATCTATATTAACCCCATTGGCAGGACCCCCAGCTCTGAGCATCCAGCCCCTTCAATTAACTATATTAAGCCCATTGGTAGGATCCACCAGCTCTGAGCACCAAGCCCCATAACTTACCAATATTAACCCCATTGGTAGGATCACCAGCTCTGAGCTCAAAGCCCCTTCAGTTATCTATATTAACCCCATTGGTAGGACCCCCAGCTCTGAACACCCAGCCCCATCAGTTACCTATATTAACAACATTGGTAGGACCCCAAGCTCTGAGCACCCAGCCCTTTCAGTTACCTATATTAACCCTATTGGAAGGACCCTCATCTCTCAACTCCCACCTCGTTCATTTACCTATACTAACCACATTGAAAGGACCCTCATCTCTGAGTTCCCAGCCTGTTAATTACCTATATTAACCCTATTGGTAGGAACTCAAGCTCTGAGCTCCCAGCCCGTTCACTTACCTTTATTAACCACATTAGTAGGACCCCCAGTTCTGAGCACTAAAGCCCACTCAATTACCTATATTAACCCCATTGGTAGGACCCTCATCTCTGATCTCCCAGCACCTTCAATTACCTATATTAACACCATTTGTAGGACCCCAGTTCTGCTCTCCAAGCCCCTTCAGTTACCTATATTAACCCCACTTGTTGGACCCCCAGCTCTGAGCACCCAGCTGTTTCAGTTACCTATATAAAGTCCATTGGTAGGACGTCCAGCTCTGAGCACCCAGCCCCTTCAATAACCCCATTGATAGGACCCCCAGTTCTGAGCTCTCAGCCCCTTCAATAACCTATAGTAACCCATTGGTAGGACGCACAGCTCTTATCACCCATCCCATTCAATTACCTATATTAACCCAATTGGAAGGATCCCCACCTCTGAGCACCCAGCCACTTCAGTTACCTATATTAATCTGGTTGGTAGGACGCCCAGTTCTGAGAACCCAGCCCCTTCAATTACCTACATTAACCCCATTGTTTGGACCCCCAGCTCTGAGCACCCAGCCCCATCAGTTACCTATATTAACTCCATTGGTGTTGCTCCCAGCTCTGAGTTGCCAGCCCCTTCAGTTACCTATATTAACCCCGTTTTTAGGACCCCCAGCTCTGAGCTCCAAGCCCCTTCAATTACCTATATTAACCCCATCAGTAGGATCACCAGGTCTGAGCTCCCAGCCCCTTCACTTACCTATATAAAGCTCATTGGTAGGACCCCCAGATCTGAGTTCCCAGCCCCTTCACTTACCTATATAAAGCCCATTGGTAGGAACCCCAGCTCTGAGTACCCAGCCCATTGAGTCACGTATATTAACCCCATTGAAAGGACCCTCATCTCTGAGCTCACATCCTGTTAATTATCTATATTAACCCCATTGGTAGGAACTCAAGCTCTGATCTCCCAGCCCTTTCAGCTACCTATATTAACCACATTAGTAGGACCCCAAGTTCTGAGCACCCAGCCCATTCAATTACCTATATTAACCCCATTGGTAGGACCCTCATCTCTGAGCTCCCAGGACCTTCAGTTACCTATATTAACCACATTAGTAGGACCCCCAATTTTGAGTACCCAGCCCTTTCAATTACCTTTATTAACCCCATTGAAAGGACCGTCATCTCTGAGCTCCCAGACCATTCAGAGACCTATATTAACCCCTTTAGTAGGACGCCCTGCTCTGAGCACCCAGCTCCATCAGTTACCTATATTGCACCATTGGTAGGACCCCAAGCTCTGAGCACTCAGCCCCTTCATGTACCTATATTAACTCCATTGTTAGAACCCCCAGCTCTGAGCACCCAGACCCTTCAATTACCAACATTAACCCCATTTCTAGGACCCCCAGATCTGAGCTCCCACCCTTTCAGTTACCGATATTAATCACATTCGTAGGACCCGAAGTTCTGAGCACCCAGTCCATTCAATTGCCTATATTAACCCCATTGGAAGGACCCTCATCTCTGAGCTCCCAGCCCGTTCAGTGATCTAAACTAACACCGTTGGTAGGACCCCCAGCTCTGAGCACAAAGCCGCATCACTTACCTATATTAACACCATTGGTAGGACCCCACGCTCTGAGCACTCAACCCTTCCATTTACCTATATTAAGTCCATTGGTAGAACCCCTAGCTCTGAGCACCCAGCCCCTTCCGTTACCTACATTAACAACATTGCTAGGACCCCCAGATCTGAGCTCCCACCCCCTTCACTTACCTATATTAACCACATTGGTAGGACCCCCAGCTCTGAGCACCCAGCCCCTTCAGTTACCAACATTAACCCCATTGCTAGGACCCCCAGATCTGAGCTCCCACCCTTTCAGTTACCG
>NW_006409155.1:103653-104109 GCF_000296735.1 Chrysochloris asiatica
CTATATTAACACCGTTGGTAGGACGCCCAGCTCTGAGCATACAGTCACATCACTTACCTATATTAAAACCATTGGTAGGACCCCAAGCTCTCAGCACTCAGCCCCTACCACCTGCTGCTAAAGCCCTCCCTGCTGTTCTCGCGTTCCTTCGCACGCCCCTCTGGGCTTCAGTGTCTATACATTCCTTCCAAAGTATGGGAAGGGTCGGAGCAGCATCAGCAGCTTCACCACGCCCTCCTGTGGCTCCAGCCTGGTAATGCGCACCATTGTGCTCGAGGTTCGGAAATGTGGATGGGCTTTGGTGGGTGATACTGTTCTCCCAATAGGGTCTGGCACGGCACACACTGGGCGGCACGGTAGGTTTGTACTATCCCCACTGGTGGGGCCTGTAGATCTGGCTGTGGAAGGGTCCCAAAGACCCCCACAGCTGCGAGTTGAGGCTACAACAGAGAGATC
>NW_006409155.1:110652-112704 GCF_000296735.1 Chrysochloris asiatica
GAAAACCCTCTACAGGGTCACTATGAGTTGGGACCGATTTGACAGCACCTAACAACAACAACATGGACACAAAGCAGAGTAAAGGTGTTAGGGAATGTGTCTGTGTGGAGTGATTTTATGTTAGATCGTCAGAGAAGACCTTGGGAAAGAGGCATTTCAGCAGAAATCTGAAAGAATGGAGTTAAGTCACATAGGTGTCTTGAAGAAGGGCATCGCAAACAGAAGTAACAACACATCCAAAGTCTCTAAGGTGGGAGCTGTAGAACAGCCAAGGAGGTCATGGCTAGGGAAAAACGAGTAAGGGAAAGGGTAAAAAATGAGGTTGGATAAATGTAGTAGTTATAAAACTGGCACTTCAAAGCCCAGAAGAAATCAGCTGCTTGTTTTTGTTAGATTTTATGTGGCATATACCTTATACAGTGTCGCTATGAGTCAGAATCAACTCGACGGCACTGGACAACAACAACAACATACCTTGTATCTATATGCCTGTGTTGAATTTTTTTCCCTACCAAATTGAATGTGTTAATGTAAAGCTTCAGGTCATAACGGAAGGTTCTTTGGTCTTTCTTTATTATGATTTTCTTATCCTTATTGATTTAACTTCATTAGTATTAAAGCATTCTCATTACATTTAGACACACAAACACAAAAACAAGCAACATTCTTGAGGGCCAGCAACGCTGGATGGAGCGGTCTCAGTGTCTGCAGTTTCAAGCGGGAACACATGGTGGCAGCAGAGTAAATCCTTGTCGCTAACCTCGCTGAAACACGAGCAGTGGCTACTCAGCCTGTGAGAGATAAAGGAGACTCCAGCCACACATTTCTAGTAATTTAAAAGCAATGAGGTGTACCTGCTGCATTTAGTAACAGCAATGTAATTATTTCACTGCACATACTGTAATAAACCCATGACATGAAAGGAATCTGGAAGCTTTAGAACAAGGCAAGTATATCCTACTAGTGGGCGGTAGGGTTTCCGTAGTAAATACGTTGAGTTCCGAAGAGGTGGACTTACAACTTTCTATTCTCCTCAGAGTATCTTCCATAGGCATGCATTTATTAAATAATCTGAAAAAATATATAGAATGAACAAAGTAAAGGAAAATCCATTATATAAAATTTCAGCAGATTTTTTTTTCACAAAACAAGATGTTTCTGTTTATAAAATAATTAACAATATTGTGACTTTAAATAACAATCTGTATTTGGAAATATATTCGACAAATATTTTGGAGCACCTCATAAATGGCTAAGGCTTTCAGATACCAATGCTAACAAAGTAAGTAAGGCAAAGTCACTGCCTCCACACGACAAAGCAGATGGTAACAGAGTAATGAACACTGGAAAGTCAACAGAGATGGGTTTCATGAACTCTACAAGACATGAAGTTAACTGAGGCTCCACAGAAGAGGTAAGATTTGAGGTGAGTCCTCAAAAGCTAAGTACGAATTGACCAGTGAAAGTGGTGATTGGTATATCAAGCTGAGGGAAAGGTCAAGACAGAGGTCAGGGAGAGTTGGAAAGAGAGGCTAGGTGAGCTGAGGGTGATGCGTGGTCATGATAATGAGGAACGACACCCACCATGAGCAATGAGGTTACTGATAGAAGTTCTATTTTAGTTCATGCCTGGGTTCTAGCTACAGAACGCACCAAGATATGGAAGATTCATGGTGGGGTTGGAAGGACAGACTGGCTGGAATATGATGGTAAGTACACTATACCAGTGACTTCCAAACTTTTTAAACTGCAACTTGCAGTGAAAAAATAATAATAAAAAAGACATTTTACAACACAAGCCAATATACAGAAGCATGGTTGTTACATGCCATGGAGTTGGTTCCGACGTGTAGCGACCCTGCATAAATCTTTATGAGAACAGAAAGCCTCATCTTTCTCCTGCAGGACAGCTGGTAGTTTCAAACTGCTGACCTTAAGGTTAGCAGCCTGACTCATAACCACTATGCTACACATACATATATGCAAATGTGTGTATACAGTGTATATTCATACGTAATTCCAAAGTTACACATAATCTATGGCACTCTGACC
>NW_006409155.1:112804-113501 GCF_000296735.1 Chrysochloris asiatica
TTCACTTCTGTGAAATCTCCAACTTAAGATTCCAGAATCTTTGAGTTGGAAGAGACCTCAAAGATCATCCAGTTCCTCATTTTGCAGATGTGGTCATAGAGACTCAAAGAACTTAAGTGGCTTGCTTGGGATGATAGTTATATCCAGTTAGACTCAATAACCTGGAAAGTCAGCATTGAGGCGCTGAGTTTCTTCTCCAGTGAGAGTCGAGTGAAGTCTGGCCTAGTGAACATAGCTGGAATGCAATCAATTTACAACCTGAAGATAAGACTTCCTGCGTTGAAGTGGAGAAAATATACATAGTACACACAAGTTGTCAGAACTGCAGCTGTTACTCAGTGCAATGGTGCTAAAAATAGCAAGTTATATTTAATCATAAAAATACTTATTTCTGAAATGCCTTCCCACATTCCAATTTCATTCAAACATCCATAAAATAATTAAATTCCTATTAAAAAAATATTTGAGTGCCATATTGTTTCAGAACAACATCTTGAAACACACACTCAGCCAAACTGAGCACCTATTGAATATATTCTGTTAACTCCTAGGAATCCCTGGATGGCCAGATGTTGTTGCTGTATGTCATCAAGTCAGCTCTAACTCATACAGACCCAATGTGACAGAGTAGAACTGTCCATAGGATTTTCCAAACTGTAATCTTTGAGGGACTAGTCTGTAAGGGCTTCCTCCCATG
>NW_006409155.1:143877-144292 GCF_000296735.1 Chrysochloris asiatica
AAGTCGCTTCTGACTTATACCTACCTTTTGTAGCTTTTCTGAGGCTGTACATTTTTTAAAAAGCTTTTGTTGTGCATTGAGTGATAGTTTACATGGGAGAACATCGGTTTGGCACTTATCCGATTGTATTTCATGCCATTGCAATCCCCTCCATGCATCACCATTCTACAGTATTAGCTTCTATTCCCTCTGTTTTTTGTTTTGTTTTGTTTTGGGGGTTTGTTTGTTCATTGTGCTTTGTTTTTATGTATACAAAAACATTCAGGAGTTGAGGCTTTATATTTTTGTGGGAGCAGAGAGCCTCATCATTCTCTATTGAAGCAGCTGGAGGACTTGAACTGCAGACTTTGTGGTTCTCAGTCTGGTGCTAAATAGATTTAATCATGTGCTCAGACAATTAAGACAAGCTCCACCT
>NW_006409155.1:145869-153983 GCF_000296735.1 Chrysochloris asiatica
GCTTGATGCAAACAGAGTCCTTGAAGAAGTTACTGATGGAGATCAAAGACTACAACCTTCAATATGGATTACATCTCAACATAAATAACACAGAATCCTCTCAACTGTGCCAGTAAGCAATATTATAGTCAATAGTAAAAAGAATGAAGTTGTTGGAGATTTAATTTTACTTGGAGCTACAATCAATGCATATGGACGCAACAGTGAGGAAACGAAATAATATATTGCATTGGATAAATCTGCTTTGAAAACTCTCTTTACAGTGTTCTGACTCAAAAATGTCACATTGAAGACTAAATTGTGCTTGGCACAATCCATGGGGTTTTTCATCTCATATGGATATTAAAGGTGGACAGTCAAGAAAGAAAACTGAAGAATACTTGATGCCTTTAAATTATGATGTTGATGAAACATATTGAATATACCATGGATTGCTAAAAGAGCAAACAAATCTGGTTAGGAAGAAGTACAGCCAGAATGCTCTTTAGAAGCAAGACTTCGTCTCTCATTATTTTGTGCATGTTATCAAGAGGGCCCAGTTTCTGTAAAAGGACATCATGCTAGCAAACTAGCTGGTCAGTGAAAAAGAAGACCCTCAGTGAGATGGATTGACATGATATTTGAAACAGTGTTCTCAAATACAGCAGTGATTGTGAGCATGGTGCAGGACTGGGTAGTGTTATATTCTGTTGTACATTATGAGCTAGAACCAACTTGTATTTATGAGCTAGAACCTAACAACAATTATGTATTTCAAGAGTGAGTTCTTGTCCCATGACCATACATGAACATTGGGATTCACAGCTTTGAGTGGGTATGTAATCTGCCCACATACTTCAGTTCTTGTGGCTTGAATGGTTTGATGAGAAAGGCTTCCAGCACTAATATCAGATCTTGATGATCCTAGGCTTCAAACTTGTCTGATTGGTGTGAGGGAGAGGCTGGGGAGGCGCATCCAGATACCACCTCTCTGTCTCTCTGCCATGTGTTGAGGCAACAGTTAAGAGTTTGCCACAACCTTTGTGCACAAAGTTTCTGATTCTGAGCCTTGGTGATGCGTCCTCACCACTAATTTGCTGCTCTCATCCTAACTAGGTCTGGATGGTACACTGTGACTAGTTGAAGTAGGTTAAGCCTTCCCATAGGATGTTGTTCCAACTCACAGCAACTCTCTGTAGCTTTTCAAATGAGCAACTGTTGAGTCTGAACCATCAACCTGACATTGAAGTCCAGCCCCTTATCCCACAGCACCACTCCAGGACTTCTTCCCATAGTATGTTGTTAAGTGCTGTCGAGTTGATTCCGACCAATAGCCACCCTGTACAGGGTTTCCAAGGCTGTAAATATTGACGGGAGTAGAATGCCTCATCTTTCTCCTGTGAAGCTGCTGGTAGTTTTGAACTGCTGACCTTAAGGTTTGCAGCCCGTTTCATAACCACTACCCTACTAGAGCTCCTTTTCCTATGGTATAGGGTACCTCTTATGTAGTGCATTAGGAGTCAGCAGGGATGATTCCCCAGGGGATGCCTAATGGTAGCAGGCACAGGTGGTGGTTTTGTTGTTTACTGTGTATATGGCACTATGTACCAAATGTAAATATTGTATTCACAGAATGTATTAAATAAATCCATGATTGTGTGTGTGTGTGTGTGTGTGTGTGTGTGTGTTGTAGTCTTGTTTCCTGCCTGCTATTCCTGGGGCTCCTTCATTTGTCTTTAGGTATGTCATACTTGGATGGCTTGCATGTTGCTGCAATGTTGAACTATGCCAAGAGATTAAAAAAGTAGTTGTTAAGTGCCATCGAGTCAGTTCCGACCCATAGCGACCCTGTACAGGGTTTCTGAGGCTGTAAATCTTTACGGGAACAGAAACTAGTAGGGTCACACTTTTTGGACAGATTAGTGGTTACTGGGTTTGGGCTTTTGGTTTGGGGTAAGGGTAAGTGTTAGGGTTATGGTTGGGGTTAGCGTGAGGGTCAGGTTCAGGTTCAGCGTTTAGGGTCTGGGGTTAGGGTTTAGGGATTAGTGTTTAAGGGGTTAGGGTTTAAGAGTTTAGGATTTAAGTGTTTAGGGTTTAGGGTTTAAGAGTTTAGAGTTTGGGGTTTAAGGGTTTAGGGTTAGAATTAGTGTTAGGGTTCAGTTTAGCGGTTTGGGTGTGGGTGAGGGTGAGTGTGAGGGTTTAGTGTTTAGGGTTAGGGCTTGGGGTTTGGGGTGTAGGTTTTGGGGTTTGAGTTAAGGTTTATAGTTTGGGGGTTAGGAGTTAGAGATTAGGGTTAGGGTTAAGGTTACGGTTAGGGTATAGGGTTTAGGGTTATGATTATGTTTACAGTTAGTGTTTAGTGTTTGGGGTTAAGTGTTAGGATTTAGGGTTTAGAATTTATTATTTAGATTTTCGGATTTGAGGTTTGAGTTAGGGGTAAGGGTTAGGGTAAAGATTAGTGTTTAGGATTTAGGTTTGGGGTCAGGGGTTAGGGTTTAAGGTTTAGGGTCAGGGAAAGGGTCAGGGTAAGGGTTAAGGGTTTAGGGTTTAAGAGTTAGGGGTTTAGGAATTACAGTTTAAGGGTTTAGGGTTCAAAAGTTTAGTGTCTAGGGTTTAAGGGTTTAGGAGTTTAGATTAGGGTTGAGTTTAAGGTTTGAGGTTTGCGGCTTGGGGTATGGGGATTGTGGTTAGGAGTTAGGCATAGAGGTTAGGAAATTAGGGAATTAGGGTTAGGGGGTTAGTGTTAGGGGGGTTTGGTTAGTGATAGTGCTGTTAGGCCTTTCAGGGCTGTCAGGGCTGTTAGGGCTGGTGTTGTTAGGGCAAGGGCTAGGGATAGTGCTAGGGCTAGGGTTGTTAGGGCTAGGGCTGGGGTGCTTAGGGCTAGGGTGCTTAGGGCTAGGGTGATGGCTAGGGTTGTTAGGGATAGGGATAGGGCAAAGGTTAAGGCTAGGGTTGTTAGGGATAGGGATAGGGTTGTTAGGGCTAGGGCTAGGCCTAGGGTTAGGGTTGTTATGGCTAGGCCTAGGGCTAGGGCTAGGGTTGTTTGGGCTAGGGCTTGGGCTAAGCTTGTTAGGGCTAGGGCTAAGGCTGTTAGGGGGAGCACTAGGGATAGGGTTGCTAGGGGTTTTCTGGCTAAGGCTGTTAGGGCTAGGGATAGGGTTGTTAGGGCTAGGGCTAGGTTTAGGTCTGTTAGGGTTAGGGCTAGAGCTGATAGCGCTAGGGTTTTTAGGGCAAGGGCTAGGGCTCTAGCTAGGTCTGTTTGGGTAAGGCTAGGGCTGTTAAGTCTAGCGTTGTTAGGGCTATGGCTAAGGCTAGGCTAGTGTTAGGGTTAGGGCTATGGCTAGGGTAAGGACTTGGGTTGAGGTTAGGGCTGTTAGGGCTAGGGTTAAGGCTATGTCTAGGGCTGTTAGGGCTAGGGTAGGCCTATGGCTAGAACTGATGGGGCTACAGCTGTTAGGGCTACATCTAGGGCTGGGGCAAGGTTAGGTCTAGGGTTTTAGGGCTACATCTATGCCTAGGCCTAGTGCTGTTAGCGTTAGGGCTATGGCTAGGGCTTTAAGGCTAGGGCGGTTAGGGCTAGGGTTAAGGCTAAAGCTAGGGATGTTAGGGCTAGGGATGTTAGGGCTATGTCTAGGTGTAGGCCTAGGACTGATAGGGTTAGGGTAAGGGCAAGGGCTTTAGGGCTAGGGTTAAGGCTAAAGCTAGGGATGTTAGGGCTAGGGCTTTAAGGCTAGGTCTAGGGCTCTTAGGTCTAGGGCTAGAAATGTTAGGACTAGGGCTGTTAGGGCTAGGTATAGGGCTAGGGTTCTGATGGCGATGACTTGGGTAAGGGATGTTAAGTCTAAGACTAGTGCTGTTAGGGCTAGGGCTTCAGGGCTAATGCTAGGGCTGTTAGGGCTAGGGCTAAGGCAGTTAGAGTTAGGGTTAGGGCTGTTAAGGCTAGGGCCAGAGCTAGGTTATTAGGGCTAGGGCTAGGGCTAGAGTTGGTCCTTAGGGCTATGGGTAGTGCTATGGTTAGGTCATTAATGCTAGGGTTGTTAGGGCTAGAGCTTCAGGGCTAATGTTAGGGCTGTTAGGGTTAGGGTTCAGGCTAGTGTTCTTAGGGTTAGGGCTAAGGCTAGGGTTGGGCTGTTAGAGCTAGGGTAGGGCTAGGGCTAGAGCTGATACCATTGGAAGGACACTCATCTCTGAGTTCCAGCCCCTTAATTTACATATATTAACCCCATTATTAGGACACCCAACTCTGAGCACCAAGCCCATTCAGTTACCGATACTAAGCCCATTGGTATGAACCCCAGCTCTGAGCACCCAGCCCCTTCAGTTACCTGTATTAACCCCATTGGTAGGACGCCCAGCTCTGAGTTCCCAGTCCCCTCATTTACCTATATTAACCCCATTGGTAGTACTCCTAGTGCTGAGCAATCAGGCCCTTCCATTACCTATATTAATCCCATTGGTAGGAACCCCAGCTCTGATCACCCAGCCCCTTTAGTTTTCTCTATTCACCCCATTATTAGAATCCCCTGCTCTGAGATTCCAGCACCTTCAGTTAACTATGTTAACCACATTAGTCGGACCCACAGCTGTGACCACCCAGGTCCTGCAGTTATGTATATTAACCCCATTGGAAGGACCCTAATCTCTGAGCTCCCAGCCCCTTCATTTACCTATATTAACCCCACTGGTAGAATCCCCAGCTCTGAGCACCCAGCCCCTTCAGTTACCTATATTAATCCCATTGGTTGAGCACCCAGACCCTTCAGTTATCTGTAATAACCCCATTGATAGGACCCACAGATCTCAGCACCCACCCACTTCAGTTACCTATATTAACACCATTGGTACGACCCTCAGCTCTGTGCACCCAGCTCCATCATTTAACTATATTAACACCCAGGTTTGAGCTCCCAGCCCCATCAGTTACCTATATTAAACCCATTGGTCGGACCCCGAGCTCTGAGCTCCCAGTCCCTTCATTTACCTATATTAATCCCATTGGTAGGACCCCTAGCACTGAACAACCAGGCCCCATTGGTAGGAATCCCAGCTATGATCACCCAGCCCCTTTAGTTATCTATATTCACCCCATTATTAGGACCCCCTGCTCTGAGATTCCGGCACCTTCAGTTACCTATGTTAACCACATTAGTCGGACCCACAGCTCTGACCTCCCAGGCCCTACAATTACGTATATTAATCATTGGAAGGACCCTAATTTCTGAGCTCCCAGCCACTTCATTTTCCTATATTAACCCCACTGGTAGGATCCCCAGGTCTGAGCACCCAACCCCTTCATTTACCTATATTAACCCCATTGGTAGGACCACTAGCTCTGAGCTCCCAGCCCCTTCATTTACCTATATTAACCCCATTGGTAGGATGCCCAGCTTCGAGCTCCCAGCCCCGTCAGCTACCTATATTAACCTGATTGGTAGGACCCCCAGCTCTGAGCATCCAGCCCCTTCAGTTACCTATATTAACCTCATAGGTAGGACCCCAGAAATGAGCAACCAGCCCTCTCAGTTACCTATATTAACCCCATTGGTAGGACCCACAGCTCTGAGCACCAAACCCCTAGAGTTAAATATATTCATCCTATTGTTAGGACCCCTAGCTCTAAGTTCCTAGCACCTTCAGTTACCTAAATTAACCACAATAATAGGAACCCCATCTCTGAGCATCCAGCCCCATCTGTTACCTATATTAACCCCATTGGTAGCACCCCCAGCTTTGAGCTCCCAGCCCTTTCAGTTACCTATATTAACTCCATTTATAGGACCCCCAGCTCTGAGCACCCAGCCCCTTCAATTAACTATATTAACCCCATTGTTAGGACACCCAGTTCTGAGCACCCAGCCCCTTCAATTACCGATATTCACCCCATTGTTAGAACCGCCAGCTCTGAGCTACCAGCACCTTCAGATACTTATAATAACCACATTAGTAAGATCCCCAGCTCTGAGGACCCAGCCTTTTCAGTTACCTATATTAACACCATTTGAATGACCCTCATCTCTGAGCTCCCAGCCCCTTCAGTTACCTATATTAACCCCATTGTTAGGCCCTCCAACTTTGAGCACCCAGGCCCATCATTTACCTATATAACCCCATTGCTAGTACACCAGCTCTGAGCTCCCAGGCCCTTCAGTTACGAATATTAACCCAATTGGTAGGAGCTCCAACTCTGAACACTCAGCCACTTCAGTTATCTATATTAACTCCATTGGTAGGAACTCCAGCTCGAATCTCACAGTCCCTTCCATTACCTATATTAACCCTATTGGTAGGACCCCCAACTCAGAGCACCCAGCACCTTCAGTTACCTATATTAACCCCATTGGTAGGATCCTCAGCTCTGAGCTACCTGCACCTTCAATTACCTATATTAACACCATTGGTAGGACCCCCCAAGCTCTGAGCACCCAGGCCCTACATTTACCTATATTAACCCCATTGGTTTAACCCCCAGCTCTGAGCATCCAGCCCCTTCAGTTACTGATATTACTCCCTTTGGTAGGACCCCTAGATCTGAGCAACCACAACCTTCAGTTAACTGTATTAACCACATAGGTAGGACCGCCAGCTCTGAGCTCCCAGCCCCTTCAGTCATGTATATTAACCCCAGTGGTAAAACCCCCAACTCTGAGCACCCAGACCCTTCAGTTACTTATATTAACCTCATTGGAAGGGGCCCCAGCTCTGAGCTCCCAGGCCCTTCAGTTATCAACATTAACACCATCGGTAGGACCCCAGCTCTGAGCTCCCAGTCCCTTCAGTTACCTGTATTAATACCATTGGTAGGACCCCGAGCTCTGAGCACACAGATCCTTAAGTTATCTATATTAGCCTCATTGGTAGGACCCGCAGCTCTCAGCACCCAGCCCCTTCCATTACCTATATTAACTCCATTGGTAGGACCCTCAGCTCTGAGCACCCAGCCCCTTCAGTTACCTATATTAACTCCATTGGTAGGACCTCCAGCTCTAAGTTCCCAGCCCCTTCCGTTACCTATGCTAACACCAAAGGTAGGACACCAAGCTGTGAGCACCCAGACCCTTCAGTTACCTGTATTAACTCCATTGGTAGGACCTCCAGCTCTAAATTCCCAGCCCCTTCCTTTACCTATATTAACTCCATTGGTAGGATCCTCAGCTATGAACACTCAGCCCCTTCAGTTACCTATATTAACTCCATTGGTATGACCTCCAGCTCGTAGCTCCCAGCCCCTTCCGTTACCTATATTAACTCCATTGGTAGGACCCCCAACTCTGAGCACCCAGGCTTTTCAGTTACTTATATTAACCCCATTCATAGGACCCCAACTCTGTGCACCCAGCCCCTTTAGTTACCTATATTAACACTATTGTTAGGACCCAAGCTCTACTCTCCCAGCCCCTTCCGTTATCTATATTAACCTCACTGGTAGGATTCCCAGCTCTGAGTTCCCAACCTCTAAAGTTACCTATATTAACCCTATTGGTAGGACCCCATTTTTGAGCACCCAGCCTCTTCTGTTACCTATATTAACCACATTGGTAGGACACCCAGCTGTGAGCACCCAGCCCCTTCAGTTACCTATATTCACTCCATGATAGGACCCTCATCTTTGAGCTCCCAGGAGCTTCGGTTATCTATATTAACTACATTAGTAGGACCCCCAGCTCTGAGCACCCAGCCACTTCAGTTATCTATATTAACCCCATTGGAAGGACCCTCATCTCTGAGCTCCCAGCCCCTTCAGTTACTTATATTAACCCCATTGTTAGGACACCCAGCTTGAGCAACCAGCCCCTTGAGTTACCTATATTAACCCCATTGGTAGGACACCAAGCTCTGCGCTCCCAACACCTTCAGTTACCTATATTAACCCCATTGGTAGCATCCCCATGTCTGAGCTCCCAACCCCCAAAGTTACCTTTATTCATCCCATTGATAGAGGACTCTCAGCTCTGAGTTCCCAGCCCCTTCAGTTACCTACATTAACTGCATTGTTAGAACCACCAGTTCTGAGCGCCCAGCCCCAACAATTACCTTTAATAACTCCCAGATGTGAGCACCCACCCCCTTCAGTTACCTATATTAACACATTGCTATGACCCCAAGAATCGGCCTGCGAACCTTAAGGTCGGCGGTTC
>NW_006409155.1:154083-158750 GCF_000296735.1 Chrysochloris asiatica
GCGGGAGAAAGATGAGGCTTTCTACTCCCGTAAAGATTTACACCCTCGGAAACCCTGTACAGGGTCGCTATGGGTCGGAACCGACTCGACGGCACTTAATAACATAATAATGACCCCAAGCTCTGTGCACCCAGCCCCGTCAGTTAATTATATTAACTCCATTGGTAGGACCCCCAGCTCTGAGCACCCAGCCCGTTCATTTACCTATATTCACCCCATCGATAGGACCCTCAGCTCTGAGCTCCAAGGACCTTCAGTTACCTATATTAACCCCATTGGATAGACCCTCATCTCTGAGCTCCCAGCCCCTTCAGTTACCTATATTAACCGCATTGGTAGAACCACCAGCTCTGAGCGCCCAGCCCCTTCAGTTACCTATATTAACCTGTTGCAGACCGTGCAGACCCGGTCAGGAGTTCGAGGCCCTGTGGGCTCAAGTGTTGCAGACCGTACAGGCCGAGGGCTCTGAGGAACAAACTCTAGCCACTTAGCAAACATAGCAAACTGTCTTTCATCTTATTGTTCAGTTATGTTTATTATTAATTTCATACATAAAGCCTTGATATCCACAGATAAATGTAAGAACCTTTCCTAGAAACTGAGACTGTAAAAGGTTTCAAAGGTAAAGCTTTTCTCCCAAGGATTAACTAAAAATAGTTTGGCTACTTCCCGGTTCTTTGTTCTAACGACAAAAGGACACCCTCCCTAAAGTGTTTCCAGGTGCAGCCCTATTCACCCAGGTGTCTCGCTTCCTGTGAAAACTGGGCTGGGCAGCTGACTCAATGGGACTCCTCCCAAGTCTCCTTCTCCTTCCCCCTTTTGAGGCTAGGTGCTAAAAGGTATGTTAATTAAGCTTGAGAAACCAAGTTGCGGGCCTGGGATTCGAACCTGCGAAGTACAATGTAAAGTTGCCTGAATGTCTGGAATGTTACAAATGTTCGCTATACCTTGTCTTAGTCCCTCCGAGCTTTGTGTAAAGTACCTCCCCTAAATAAAATGGAGGCGCAGGCCGGACCAGGTGTGCATTACAGCTTGGAGGGCATGCAGTACAGTTTGCAGGGCATTGCATTGTTGCCCGCAGAGGCCACGATGCCTGTGGTCCAAAGTCAGCTCACCAGTGATGCATCCACTCTGGTTTCGGGGTGTCTCTTTGTCTTTCTCGCTGTGACTCCGTGTCTCCTCTTTTGCTATCCCTATAGCTGTCAGATATCTCCACCTCGTGAACCAAACATGCGTGTCAAGACCAGTCCCTGGCAATAACCCATCTGGTAGTACTCCCAGATCTGAGCACCCACCCCCTTCACTTACCTATATTAACACCACTGGTACAACCCCAAGCTCCGTGCATCCAGCCCCGTGAGTTAAGTATATTAACACAATTGGTAGGACCCCCAACTTGAACACCTAGCAATTTGATTTACCTATATGAACCCCATTGGTAGAACCCCAAGTTCTGAGTACACAACCCCTTCCATTACTTATATTAACCCCATTGATATGACGCCCAGCTCTGGGCACCAAGGCCCTTCAGTTACCTATATTAACCAAATTGGTTAGATCCCCCCAGTTCTGAGCACACAGCCCCTTCAATTACCTATATTAACCCTATTGGTAGGACCCCCAGCACTGAGCTCCCAACCCTAAAGTTACCTATATTAACCCCATTGGTAGGACCCAATCTATGAGCAAGCAACCCCTTCAGTTACCTATATTTACCCCATTGGTATTACCCCCAGATCTGAGCACCCAGCCCCTTCAGGTACCTATAGTCACCCTATTGATGGGACCCTCAAATCTGAGCTCTCTGGAACTTCAGTTACCTACATTAATCCCATTACTAGGACCCACAACTCTGAGCATCCAGGCCATTAAGTTACCTATAATAACCATATTGGAAGGACCCTCATCTCTGAGCTCCCAGCCCCTTCAGTTACCTGAATTAACCCCATTGGTAGGACCCCTGCTCTGAGCACCCAGCCCCATCAATTACCTATATTAACTCCATTGGTAGGACCCCCAGCTCTGAGCACCCAGCCCCTTCAGATACCTATCTTAACCCCATTGGTTGAACACCCAGACCCTTCAGTTATCTACAATAACCCCATTGGTAGGACCCACAGATCTCAGCACCCACCCACTTCAGTTACCTATATTAACACCATTGGTACGAGCCCCAGCTCTGTGCACCCAGCTCCATCATTTAAATATATTAACACTTTTGGAAGGACCCACATCTTGAACACCCATACCCTTCAGTTACCTATATTAACCCGCTTGGTAGGCTCCCTAGCTCCGAACACCCAGCCCCTCATTTTCCTAAATTAAACCCATTGGTAGGACCCCAAGGTTTGTACACCAATCCATGTCAGTTAGGAATATTAACCCCACTTTTAGGATGCCCAGCTCTGAGCTCCCAGCCCCTTCAGTTACTAATATTAACCGAATTGGTAGGATTCAAAGCTCTGCGCACCCAGTCCCTTCAGTTATCTATATTAACCCCATTGGAAGGACCACATCAATGAGCACCCAGCCCCTTCAGTTATGTATATTAACCCCATTGGTTGGACCTGCACCTCTGAGCTCCCAGCCCCTTCAGTCACCTATATTAAGCCCATTGTTAGGACCACTAGACTGAACAACCAGTCCCTTAAGTTACCTATATTAATCCAATGGTTTAAACCCTGATCTCTGAGCACCAAGCCCCTTAAGTTATCTATACTAAGCCCATTGTTAGGACCCCCAGGCTGAGCACCCAGCGCCTTCATTTACATATATTAACCACATGGGTAGGACCCTCAGCTCTGAACACCCAGCCCCTACAGTTACTTATATTAATCCCATTTGTAGGACTTGCAGCTCCAATACCCCAGCCCCTTCCGTTACATATATTAACCCAATTAATAGGACCCCAAAATCAGAGCACTGTGCCCCTTCTGTTACCTATATTAACACCATTGGTAGGACCCCAAGCTCTGAACTCCCATCCTTTTCAGTTACGTATATTAACCCCATTGGTATGAATCCCATCTCTGAACATCCAGCCCATCAGTTGCCTATATTAACCCCATTGGTAGGACTCCCAGCTCTGAGCACCCAGCCCCTTCAGTTACCTATATTAACACGTTTGGTTAGACCCCCAGCTCTGAGCACCCAGCCTATTCAGTTACTAAATTAACCCCATTGGTAGGACCCCCAGCTTTGAGCACCCAGCCCCTTCAGTTACCTATATTCACTCCATTGATTTGACCCTCAGCTCTGAGCTCCCAGGACCTTCAGTTACCTATATTAACCACGTTAGTAGGACCCCCAGCTCAGAGCACCCAGCCCCTTCAGTTATCTATATTAACCCCTTTGATAGAACCCCCAACTCTGTGCACCCAGCCCCATTAATTACCTATATTAACCCCATTGTTAGGACACCCAGCACTGAGAACCCAGTCCCTTGAGTTACCAATATTAACCCCATTGGTAGGACCCCAAGATCTGCGCTCCCAGCGCCTTCAGTTACCTATATTAACCCCATTGGTAGGATCCCCAGCTCTGAGCTCCCAATTTCCAAAATTACCTATATTAACCCTATTGGTAGGACCCCATCTTTGAGCACCCAGCCCCTTCTGTTACATATATTAACCCCATTGGTAGGACACCCAGCTCTGAGCACCCAGCCCTTCAGTTACCTATATTAATCCCATTGGAAGGACCACCATCTCTGAGCTACAAGCCCCTTTAGTTACCTATATTAACCCCATTTGTAGGACCCCCAAGCTCTGAGCTCCCAGCCCCTTCAGTAATGTATATTAACCCCATTGGTAGGATCCCCAATTCTGAGCACCCAGACCCTTCAGTTACTGATTTTAACCCTATGGGTAGGACCCCCAGCTCTGAGCACCCAGCCCATCAGTTACCTATATTAACCCCATTGGTAGTTCCCCAATCTCTGAGCACCCAGCCCTTTCAATTACCTATATTAACTCCATTAGTAGGACTCCCAGCTCTGTGACCAAGCCCCTTCAGTTACCTATATTAACACCATTGGTAGGACCCCATCTCTGATCACCCAGCTCCTTCAGTTACCTATATTAACCCTATTGGAAGAACCGTCATATCTGCTCTCCCAGGCCCTTAAGTTATCTATATTAATCCCATTGGTGGGACCCCCATCTCTGAGCATCCAGACCCATCCGGTTACTTATATACCGCCCTTGGTAGGACCCCCAGCTCTGAGCACCCAGCCCCAAGAGTTACCTATATTAATCTCATTTGTAGGATCTGCAGGTGTGATCACCAAACCCTTTCAGTTACATATATTAACCCCTAAGTAGGACCCCAAACTCTGAGAACCCAACCCCTTCAGTTACCTATATTAATACCATTGGTACGAGCCCTTGCTCTGTGCACCCAGCTCAGTCAGTTAACTATACTAACACCTTTGGTAGGACCCCCTTCTTGAACACCCATCCCCATCAGTTGCCTATATTAACCCCATTGGTAGGATTTCCAGCTCTGAACACCCATCCCCTCATTTTCCTATACTAACCCCATTGGTAGGACCCCCAGCTTTGTACATAAAGCCCTGTCAGTTAACAATATTAACCCCAATTTTAGGACGCCCAGCTCTGAGCTCCCAGCCCCTTCAGTTACCAATAATATTAACCCAATTGGTAGGA
>NW_006409155.1:160482-160983 GCF_000296735.1 Chrysochloris asiatica
TCAGTTAACTATATTAACACCTTTGGTAGGACTCCCATCTTGAACACCCATCCCCTTCAGTTACCTATATTAACCCCATTGGTAGGATCCCCAAATCTGAACACCCAGCCCCTCATTTTCCTAAATTGGAAGAACCACATCAATGATGACCCAGCCCCTTCAATTACTTATATTAACCCCATTGGTAAGACCTGCACCACCGAGATCCCAGCCCCTTCAGTCACCTATATTAACTCAATTGGAAGGACCCGCAACACTGAACACCCTGCCCAATCAGTTACCTATATTAACCCCATTTGTAGGACCCCCATCTTGATCACCCAGACCCTTGAGTTACCTATATTAACCCCATTGATAGGACACCCAGAACTGAGCTCCCAGCCCATTCACTTACCTATATGAACCCCATTGGTAGGACCCTCAGCTCTGAGCTCCCAGCCACTTCAGTTTCCTATATTAAGCCCATTGTTAGGACCCCTAGGCTGAGCACCCAGTCCCTTA
>NW_006409155.1:163916-165781 GCF_000296735.1 Chrysochloris asiatica
CCAATTCAGTTACATATTTTAACCTCATTGGTAGGACCCCCAGCTCTGAGAACCCAGCCCCTTCAGTCACCTGTATTAAACCCATTGGTAGGACCCCCTGCTCTTAGCACCCAGCCCCTTGAATTACCTATATTAACATATTGGTAGGACCCCCAGACCGGAGGGCCCAGCCTCTTCGTTTATCTATATTAAGCACATCTGTAGGACCTCCAGCTCTGAGCTCCCATCCCCTTTAGTTACCAATATTAACCCAATTGGTAGGATACAAAGCTCTGAGCACCTAGCCCCTTCAGTTACCTATATTAACCCCACTGGAAGAACCACATCAATGAGGACCCAGCCCCTTCAGTTACCTATATTAACCCTATTGGTCGGACCCGCACCTCTGAGCTCCCAGTCCCTTCAGTCACCTATATTAACTCCATTGGGGGGACCCCCAGCTCTGAGCACTATGCCCAATGAGTTACTTATATTAACCCCATTGTTAGGACCCCCAGGTCTAAGCTCCCAGCCCCTTCACTTACCTATATTAACCCCATTGGTAGGACCCTCAGCTCTGAGCACCCAGCTCCTTCAGTTACCTATATTACACTCATTGTTAGGACCCCTAGGCTGAGCACCCAGTCCCTTAAGTTACCTATATTAACCCCATGGGTTAGACTCCCAGGTCTGAGCAGCAAGCCTCCACAGTTTCCTATATTAACCCCATTGATAGGACCCTCATCTCTTAGCTCCCAGCATCTTCAGTTCCCTATATTAACCACATTAGTAGGACCCCCATCTCTGAGCTTCCAGCCCCTTCAGTTACCTATATTAACCACATTAGTAGGACACCCACCTCTGAGCACCTATTCTCTTCAGTTACCTATATTAACCCCATTGCTAGGACACCCAGATCTGAGAACCCATCCCCTTCAGGTACCTATATTAACCACATTGGTAGGACCCCCAGCTCTGAAC
The DNA here is from genome assembly GCF_000296735.1 of Chrysochloris asiatica. NCBI lineage: Eukaryota > Metazoa > Chordata > Mammalia > Afrosoricida > Chrysochloridae > Chrysochloris > Chrysochloris asiatica. The sequence goes on from NW_006409155.1 coordinate 164,877, forward strand.
TCCCAGCCCCTTCAGTTACATATATGAACCCCATTGGTAGAACCCCAGCTCTGAGAACCCAGCCACTTCAGTTACCTATATTAACCACATTGGTAAGACCCTCATCTCTGTGTTCCCAACACCTTCAGTTTCCTATATTAACCACATTAATAGGATCCCCAGTTTTGAGCACCCACCCCTTTCAATTACCTATATTAACCCTATTGGAAGGACCCTCATCTCTGAGCTTTCAGCCTTTTCAGTTACCTCTATTAAACCCATTGTTAGGACCCCCAGTTCTGAGCACCCAGTCCAATCAGTTACCTATATTAACACCATTGGTCGGACCCCAAGCACTGAGCACGCAGCCCCTTCAGTTACCTATATTAACCCCATTCGTAGAAGCCCATCTCTGAGCACCCAGGCCCTTCAGTTACCTATATTAACCCCATTGCTAGGACACCCAGATCTGAGAACCCACCCCCTTCAGATACCTATATTAACCCCATTGGTAGGACCCCAGCTCTGAGAACCCAGCCACTTCAGTTACCTATATTAACCCGATTGGTAGGACCCTCATCTCTGCGTTCCCAGCACCTTCAGTTCCCTATATTAACCACATTAGTAGGACCCCCAGTTTTGAGCACCCAGCCCTTTCAGGTACCTATATTAACCCTATTGGAAGGACCCTCATCTCTTAGCTCCCAGCCTGTTCAGTTACCTATATAAACCGCATTGGTAGGAACCCCAACTCTGAACTCCTAGCCCCTTCAGTTACCTATATTAACCCCATTGGTAGGACCCTCATCTCTGAGCTCCCAGCACCTTCAGTTCCCTATATTAACCACATTAGTAGGACCCCCAGTTTTGAGCACCCAGCCCTTTCAGTTACTTATATTAACCCTATTGGAAGGACCCTCATCTCT
>NW_006409155.1:166232-171325 GCF_000296735.1 Chrysochloris asiatica
ATCCCCAGCTCTGAGATCCCAGCCCCATCGGTTACCTATATTAAGTCCATTGGTATTACTCCTAGCTCTGAGTTGCCAGCCCCTTCAGTTACCTGTATTAACCCCGTTTTTAGGACCCCCAGCTCTGAGCTCCAAGCCCATACAGTTACCTGTATCAGCCCCATTGGTACGACCCCCTGGTCTGAGCTTCCAGCCCCTTCATTTACCTATATTAACCCCATTGGTAGGACACCCCGCACTGAGCTCCCAGCCTTTTCACTTACCTATAATAACCCATTTGGTAGGACCCCCAGATCTGAGCTCCCAGCCCCTTCACTTACCTATATAAAGACCTTTGGAAGGATCCCCATCTATGAGCACCCAGAGCATTGAGTCACCTATAATAACCCCATTAAAAGGACCCTCATCTCTGAGCTCCCAGCCCATTAATTATGTATATTAACCCCATTGGTAGGAACTAAAGCTCTGAGCTCCCAGCCCATTCAGTTACCTATATTAACCACATTAGTAGGACCCACAGTTCTGAGCACCCAGCCCCTTCAATTACCTATATTAACTTCATTGGAAGGACCCTCATCTCTGAGCTCCCAGTACCTTCAGTTACCTATATTAACTACATTAGTAGGACCCCCAATTCTGAGTACCCAGCCCATTCAATTACCCCATTGGAAGGACCGTCATCTCTAAGCTCCAAGACCTTTCTGTGACCTATATTATATTAACCTCTTTGGTAGGACGCCCTGTTCTGAGCACTCACCCCATCAGTTACCTATATTTATTACACCATTGGAAGGACCCCAAGCTCTGTGCACTTAGCCCCTCCATTTACCTATATTAATCCCATTGGTAGGACACCCAGTTGTGAGCACCCAGCCCCTTCAGTTACTTATATTAAATCCATTGGTAGAACCCTCAGCTCTGAGCACCCTGCCCCTTTAGTTACCTATATTAACCCCATTGCTAGGACCCCCAGATCTGAGAACCCACTCCCTTCAGTTACCTATATTAACCACATTGGTAGTACCCCCAGCTCTGAGCTCCCATTCCCTTCAGTTACGTATATTAACGCCATTAGTAGGACCCCCCAGCTCTTAGCACCCAGCCCCTTCAGTTACCTATCTTACATCCATTGGTAGGACCTCCAGCTCTAAGCTCCCAGCCCCTTCCGTTACCTATATTATCACCATTGGTAGGACCCCCATCTCTAATCACCCAGCCCTGTCAGTTACCTTTATTAAAACCATTTGAAGTACCCCCAGCTTGTGCACCCAGCCCCTTCAGTTACCTATATTAACCCCATTGGTAGGACCCCCAGTTCTGTGAACCCAGTCCCTTAATTTACCTATATTTATCTGATTTGTAGGACCCGCATCTCTGAGCTTCCAGCGCCTTCAGTTACCTATGTTAACCTAATTAGTAGGGTCCCAGCTCTGAGCACCCAGCCCCTTCAGTTATCTATATTAAACCCATTGGTAGGATCCCCAGCTCTGAGTACCCATCCCCTTCAGTTAACTATATCCATTGGTACGACCCCCCCCACCCCAGCTCTGTGCACCCAACCCCGTTGGTTACCTATATTAACACCATTAGTAGGACCCCCAGCTTGATCATCCAGCCTCTTCAATTACTTATAATAACCCCATTAGTAGGACCCCGAGCTCTGAGCACCCAGCCCCTTCAGGTACCTATTTTAACCCCATTGGTAGGACCTCAGCTATGAGCTCCCAACACAGTGAGGTACCTATATTAACGACATTGTTAGAACCCCCAGCTTGAGCATCCAGGCCCTTCAGTTACCTATATTAAATCCATTTTTAGGACCCCCAGCTCTGAGAACCCAGCCCCTCCAATTACCTATATTAACCCCATTGGTAGGACCTCCAGCTCTAAGCTCCCAGCCCATTCAATTACCTATATTAAACCCATTGGAAGGACCCTCATCTCTGAGCTTCCAGCCCGTCCAGTGACCTATATTAACGCTGTTGGTAGGACCCCCAGCTCTGAGCACACAGCCGCATCACTTACCTATATTAACACCATTGGTAGGACCCCAAGCTCTGAGCACTCATCCCCTCCATTTACCTATATTAAGTCCATTGGTAGAACCCCTAGCTCTGAGCACCCAGCTCCTTCAGTTACCTACATTAACAACTTTGCCAGGACCCCCAGATCTGAGCTCCCACACCCTTCACTTACCTATATTAACCACATTGCTAGGACCCCCAGCTCTGTGCTCCCAGCCCCTTCAGTTACGTATATTAACCCCATTGGTAGGACCCCCAGCTCTGAGTACCCAACCCCTTCAGCCCCTTCAGTTAACTCCATTGGTAGGACCTCCAGCTCTAAGATCCCAGCCCCTTCCGTTACCTATATGTATCCCATTGTTAGGACACCCAGCTGTGAGCACCCAGCTCCTTCAGTTATGCATATTAACTCCATTGTTAGGAACTCCTGCTATAAGCTCCGAGTCCCTTCCTTTACCTATATTAATCCCATTGGTAGGACACCCAGCTGTGAGCACCCAGCCCCTTCAGTTACCTATATTAACTCCATTGGTAGGACCTCCTTCTCTAAGCTCCCAGTCCCTTCCGTTAGCTATATTAACCCCATTGGTAGGACTCCCAGCTCTGAGCTCCCAGCACCTTCAGTTACCTATATTAACCACGGTAGTAGGACCCCCAGATGTGAGCACCCAGCCCCTTCATTTACCAATATTAACCCCATTTTGAGGACCCCCAGCTCTGTGCTCCCAACCCCTTCAGTTACCTATATTTACCGACTTTAGGAACCCCAGTTCTGAGGTCCCAGCCTCTTTAGGTACTTATATTAAATGAATTGGTAGGACCCCCAGTTCTGAGCACCCAGTCCCTTAATTTACCTATATTAATCAAATTTGTAGGACCCACAGCTCTGAGCTTCCAGCACATTCTGTTACTTATATTAACCCAATTAGTAGGGCCCCAGCTCTGAGCACACAGCCCCTTCAGTTACCTATATTAAACCCTTTAGTAGGACCCCCAGCTCTGAGCACCCATCCCCATTTAGTTACCTATATCCATTGGTAGGACCTCCAGCTCTGTGCACCCAACCCCGTTGGTTACCTATATTAATACCATTGGTATGATCCCCAGCTTAAGCACCCAGCCTCTTCAATTACCTATATTATCCCCATTAGTAGGACCCCGAGCTCTGAGCACCCAACCCCTTCAGTCACCTATATTAACACCATTGTTAGAATCCCCAGCTTGAGCATCCAGGCCCTTCAGTTACCTATATTAAACCCATTTTTAAGACCCCCAGCTCTGAGCACCCAGCCCCTCCAATTACCTATATTAACCCCATTGGTAGGACACCCAGCTCTGAGCTCCCAGCCCCTTCACCTACCTATATTAACCCCATTGGTAGGACCTCCAGCTCTGAGATCCCAGCCCCTTCAATGACCTATATTAACCCAATTGGTAGGACCCACAGTTCTGAGCACCCAGCACCATCAGTTACATATATTAACACCATTGGTAGGACCCCCAGCTCTGAACACCCAGCCCCTTCAGTTACCTATATTGACCCATTGGTAGGAACCCCAGCTCTGCGCACCCACCACTTCAGTTACTTATATTAACCGCATTGGTAGGAACCCCAGCTCTGCGCACCCACCACTTCAGTTACTTATATTAACCGCATTGTTAGAACCCCCGGCACCTTCAGTTACCTATATTAACACCATTGGTAGGACCTCCAGTTCTGAGCACCCAGCCCCATCAGTTACCTATATTAACCCAATTTGGTATGACCCCCAGTTCTGAGCTCCCAGCACCTTCAGTTATCTATATTAACATCATTGGTAGGACCCTCAGCTGTGAGCTCTGAGCCGATTCAGTTACCTATATTAACCCCAATGGTAGGACTCCCAGCTCTGAGCACCCAGTCCCGTCAGTTACCTATATTAAGCCCTTTGGTAGGACTTCAAGTTCTGAGCACCCAGCCCCTTCAGTTACCTATATTAACCCCATTGATAAGACCCCAGCACTTAGCACCCATCCCATTAAATTATCTATATTAACCCCATTGGTAGGACCCCCAGCTTGAGCACACATCACCTTCAGTTACCTATATTAACTCCATTGGTGGGAGCCCCAGCTGTGAGCACCCAGACCCTTAAGTTACCTATATTAACATCATTGTTAGGACCACCAGCTCTGAGTACCCAGATCCTTCAGTTACTTATATCCATTGGTAGAACCTCCAGCTCTGTGCACCCAACCCCGTTGGTTACCTATATTAACACCAGTGATAGGACCCCCAGCTTGAGCACCAAGCCCCTTCAGTTACCTATATTAACTGCATTTGTAGGACCCCAAGTTCTGAGCACCTAGCCCCTTCAGTTATCTATATTAAGCCCATTGTTAGGACCCTTAGCTCTGAGCTCCCAGCACCTTCAGTTACCTATATTAACCACATTAGTAGGACTCCCAATTTTGAGTACCCAGCCTTTCAATTACCTTTATTTACCCCATTGGAAGGACCATCATCTCTGAGCTCCCAGACTATTCAGTGACCTATATTAACCCCATTGGTAGGAAACCCTGCTCTGAGAACCCAGCCACATCAGTTACCTATATTACACCATTGGTAGGACCCCAAGCTCTGAGCACTCAGCCCCTTCATGTACCTATATTAACTCCATTGTTAGAACCCCCAGCTCTGAGCACCCAGCCCCTTCAATTACCAACATTAACCCCATTGCTAGGACCCCCAGATCTGAGCTCCCACCCTTTCAGTTACCGATATTAACCACATTCGTAGGAGCCAAAGTTCTGAGCACCCAGTCCATTCAATTACCTATATTAACCCCATTGGAAGGACCCTCATCTCTGAGCTCCCAGCCCCTTCAGTGATCTATACTAACACTGTTGGTAGGACACCCAGCTCTGAGCACACAGCCCCATCACTTACCTATATTAACACCCTTGGTAGGACCCCAAATTCTGAGCACTCAGCCCCTACCACCCGCTGCTAACGCCCTCCCTGCTGTTCTGGCGTTCCTTCGCGTGCCCCTCTGGGCTTCAGTGTCTATACATTCCTTCCAAAGTATG
>NW_006409155.1:173383-174577 GCF_000296735.1 Chrysochloris asiatica
TGTCTGCCATGCAGCTAGCTCTCAGTATATGGACATGTAGGACTCATCAGCCATATAGCCAGATTTCTGTGTATGAACATGTGGACTCATATGCCTTGTAGCTAGCCCTCTTATTATACACATGTTAGACTTATATGTAGTCATGTAGCTAGCTCTCAGTGTATGGACATGTTGGACTCATCTGCTGTGTAGATAGTACTCTGTATATGGACATTTTGGACTACCCTGCCTTGTAGCTACCTCTCAGAATATGGACACTTTGGACTCATCTGCCTTGTAGCTACTTGGTAGATGGACATGTTGCACTACTCTGCCATGTAGCTACCTCTGTATATGGACATTTTGGACTCGAATGACATGTAGCTAGCTCTCTGTGCATGGATATGTTGGACTGATCTAATATCTAGGTAGCTCTCTCTGTACGAACATATTGGAATTTTCTGCCATGTAGCTACTTCTCAGTATTTGGACATGTTGGACTCATCAGCCATATAGCCAGATCTCTGTGTATGAACATGTTGGACTCATCTGCCTTGTAGATTGCCCTCTAAATATACACATGTGGGAATCATCTGTCATATAGCTAACTCTCAGTATATGGACATATTGGACTCATCTGCCATGGAGGTAGTTCTCTGTATATGAACATATTGGACTTGTCTGCCATATAGCTAGCTCTCTGTATATGGACATGCTGGACTCATCGGCCATGTAACCAGCTCTCTCTGTATGAACATATTGGACTCATCTCTCCTGTAGCTAGTCCTACATATACACATATTGTACTCATCTGCCATGTAGGTAGCTCTCAGTATATGGAAATGTTGGACTCATCTGCCATGTAGCTAGTATTCTGTATATGGAAATGTTGGACTACTCTGCCATGTACCTAGCTCTCAGTATATGGACATGTTGGACTCATCTGCCGTATAGCTGATATTTAGTAAATGGAAATGTTGCACTACTCTAACATGTAGCTAGCTGTCTATACATGGACATTTTGGACTCGTCTGCCATGTAGCTAGCTCTCTGTGCATGGATATGTTGGCCTGATCTGTCATGTAGATAGCTCTCTTTATTTGAAAATATTGGACTTGTCTGCCATGTAGCTAGATCTCAGTATTTGGACATATTGGACTAATCATCCATGTAGCCAGCTCTCTCTGTATGAATATGGTGGATTCATCTACTTTG
>NW_006409155.1:174677-175766 GCF_000296735.1 Chrysochloris asiatica
ATGTAGCTCAGCCATGTAGCCAGCTCTCTGTATGAACACCTTGGAATCATCTGCTATGTAGCTAGTGTTCTATATAAAAACATGTTGGAATCATCTGCCCTGTAGCTAACTCTCAGTTTATGGACATGATGGACTCATTTGCCATTTAGCTAACTCTCAGTATATGGACATGTTGGACTTATTTGCCATGTAGCTAGTACTCTGTAAATGGGAATGTTGCACTACCCTAACCTGTAGCTAGCTCTCTGTATATGGACATTTTGGCCTCACCTGCCATGTAGCTAGCTCTCTGTGCATGGATATGTTGGAGTGATGTAGGTAACTCACTGTATATGGACATATTCAACTTGTATGCCATGTAGCTAGCTCTTTGTATATGGACATGTTGGATTCACCAACCATGTAGCCAGTTCCCTCTGTATGAATATGGTGGACTCATCTACTTTGTAGCTAGTCTTCTATATATACACATGTTGGACCCATCTGCCATGTAGCTACTACTCTGTATATGGACATGTTGGACTACTCTGCTATCTAGCTAGCTCTCTGTATATGGACACGTTGGACTCCTCTGTCCTGTAGCTAGATCTCTTTTTATGGAAATGTTGCAACACTCTTCCATGTAGCTAGCTCAATTTATATGGATATTAAAGACTCATCTGTCATGTAGCTACCTCTCTGAGCATGGATATGTTGGACTGTTTTGCCATGAAGGTAGTTATCTGTACATGAACATGTTGGACTTGTCTGCCATGTAGCTAGCTCTCTGTATATGTACATGTAGAACTCATCAGCCATGTAGCCAGCACTCTCTTTATGAACATGTTGGACTCATCTGCCATGTAGCTAACTCTCAGTATATGGACATGTTTGATTCATCTGCTACATAGCTAAAACTCTGTATATGGAAATGTTTTAGTACTGTGCCATGTAGCTAGATCTCTGTATGTGGACATTTTATCCTTTTCTGCCATGTAGCTAGCTTTCTGTGTATGGATATGTTGGACTGATCTGCCATGTAGTTAGCTCTCTGTATATGAAAATATCAGAGTTGTTTGCCATGTAGCTAGATCTCTGTATATGGACATG
>NW_006409155.1:176776-177958 GCF_000296735.1 Chrysochloris asiatica
TACTCTGCCATGTAGCTAGCTCTCAGAATATTTACACGTTGGACTCATCTGCCTAGTACTTTGTATATGGAAATGTTGCACTATTCTGCCATGTAGTTAGCTCTCTGTATATGGACATTTTGGACTTGTCTGCTATGTAGCTACCTCTCTGTATATCGTCATTTTGGACTCGTTTGCCATGTAGCTAGCTCTCTGTATATGGACATTTTGGACTCTTCTGTCAAGTAGCTAGCTCGCTGTGCATAGATATGTTGGACTGGTCTGCCCTTTAGGTAGCTCTCTGTATATATATAAAAAAAACATTGGACTTGTCTGCCATATGGCTAGGTCTCTGAAATTGGAGATGTTGGACTTGTCTGCCATGCAGCCAGCTCTCTCTGTATTAACATGATGGACTCATCTGCCTTTTAGCTAGTCCACTCTATATACTATTGTTGGACTCATCTGCCATGTAACTAACACTCAGTATATGGACATGTTGTATTCATCTGCCTTGTAGCTAGTACTCTGTATATGGACATATTGGACTACTCTGCCATTCAGCTAGATCTCAGTATATGGACACGTTGGACTCATCTGCCATGTAACTAGAACATTGTATACGGAAATGTTGCACTACTCTGCCATGTATCTAGCTGTCTGTATTTGGACTTTTTGGACTCATCTGCCATGTAGCTAGCTCTCTGTTCATGGATTTGTTGTACTGATCTGACATATAGTTAGCTCTCTGTATATGAACATATTGGACTTGCCTGCTGTATAAGTAGCTCTCAGTATATGGATATGTTGGGCTCATCAGCCATGTAGCGAGCTCTCTCTGTATGAACATGTTGGACTCATCTGTCTTGTAACTTGTCCTCTATGTATACACATGTTGGACTCATCTGTCATGTAGCTAGTCCACTATATATACACATGTTGGACTCATTTTCCATGTAGTTAGCTCTCAGTATATGGACATGTTGGACTAATCTGCCATGTAGCTAGTACCCTGTATATGGACATGTAGGACTACATTGCCATGTAGCTAGATCTCAGTATAATGACATGTTGGACTCTATTCCATGTAGCAGGAACTCTGTATACGGAAATGTTGCTCTACTCTGCCATGTAGCTAGTTCTATAAATAGAGACATTTTGGATTCCTTGGCATGGAGTTAGCTCTCTGTGCATGAATATGTT
>NW_006409155.1:179032-183606 GCF_000296735.1 Chrysochloris asiatica
CATGTAGCTAACTCTCAGTACATGGAAAAGTTGGACTCATCTGCCATGTATCTAGTATTCTGTATATGGAAATGTTGCATTACTCTTCCATGTAGCTAGTCCACTGTATATGGACATTTTGGATTCGTCTGCCATATAGCTAGCTCTCTGTGCATGGATATGTTGGACTCATCTGCCACATAGATGCCTCTCTGCATATGAACGTATTGGACGTGTCTGCCATATAGCTAACTCTTAGTAAATGGATATGTTGGACTCATCAGCCATGTAGCCAGCTCTCTCTGTGGGAACATGTTGTAGCTTGTCCTCCATATATACACATGCTGGACTCCTCTGCCATGTAGCTAACTCTCAGTATATGGACATGTACTCATCTGACATGTAGCTAGAACTCTGTATATGGAAATGTTGTAATACTCTGTCATGTAGCTAGTTCTCTGTATATGATCTTTTGGACTTGTCTGCCATATAGCTAGCTCTCTGTGAATGGATATGTTGTACGGATCTGCCATGAATGTAGCTCTCTGTATATGGACATGTTTGACTCATCAGCCATATACCCAGCACTCTGTGTATGAACATGATGGATTCATCTGTGTTGTAGCTAGCTCTCGGTATATGGACGTGTTGGACTCACCTGCCATGTAGCTAGAATTCTGTATATGAAATTGTTGCACTAATCTGCCATGTAGCAAGCTCTTTCTGTGTATGGACATTTTGGACTCTTCTGCCATTTAGCTAGCTCTTTGTACATGGATATGTTGGACTGATCTGCCATGAAGTTAGCTCTCTGTATATGAACATATAAAACTTGACTGCCATGTAGGTAGCTCCCAGTATAAGGACATGTTGGACTCATTAGTCATGTAGCTAATTCTCATTATATGGACCTATGGGACTCATCAGCCATGTAGCCAGCTCTCTCTGTATGAACATGTTGGACTCATCTCCCTCGTAGCTAGTCCTCTGTATATACACATGTTGGAATCATATGCCATGTAGCTAACTCTCAGTATATGGACACGTTGGACTACTCTGCCATGTAGAAAGCTCTCAGTATATGGACAAGGTGGACTCCTCTGCCTTGTAGCTTGAACTCTGTATACGGCATTTTGGACTCATCTGACATGTAGCTAATTCTCACTATATGGTCATATTGGACTCATCTGCCTTGGAGCTAATAATCTGTATATGGACATATTGGACTACTCTGAACTGTAGCTATCTCTCAGTATAAGGACAAGTTGGACTCATCTGCCATGCAGCTAGCCCTCTAAACATACACATGTTGGACTCATCTGTCATGAAGCTAATTCTCAGTATATGGACATGTTGGACTACTCTGCCATACAGCTAGCTTTCAGTATATGGACACGTTGCACTCATCTTCCATGAAGCTAGTACTCTAAATATTCATATGTTGGACTCATCTGCTATGTAGATAACTCCCATTATATGGGCATGTTGGACTCATCAGTAATATAACCAGCTCTCCTTGTATGAACATGTTGGACTCATCTGCCTTGATCAAGTCCTCTATATATACACATGTTGGACTAATCTGCCATGTAGCTAACTCTCAGTATATGGACATGTTGGACTCATCTGACATGTAGCTAGTATTCTGTATATGGACATGTTGAATTACTCTGCCATGTAGCTAGCTCTCAGTATATGGACATGTTGGTCTCATCTGCCATGTAGCTAGAACACTGTATAGGCAAATGATGCACTACTCTGCCATGTAGCAAGCCCTCTGCATATGAACATTTTGGACTCGTCTGCCATGTGCATGGATATGTTGGACTGGTATGTACTTTAAGTAGCTCTCTGTATATGAACATATTGGATTTGTCTATCATGTGGCCGGCTCTCTGTATATGGACATGTTGGACCTATCAGTCATGTAGCCAGCTCTCTCAGTATGAACATGGTGGACTCATCTGATTTATAGCAATTCCTCTATCTATACACATGTTGGACTAGTCTGCCATGTAACTAACTCTCAGTATATGGACATGTTGGCCTCATCTTCTATTTAGCTAGTACTCTCTATATGGACATGTTGGATTACACTACCATGTAGGTATCTCTCAATTTATGGACACTTTGGACTCGTCTGCCATGTAACTTGTACTCTGTATATGGAAATGTTGGATTACTCTATCATGTAGCTAGCTCACAGTACATGGACACCTTGGACTCATCTGCCATGTAGCCAAAATTCTGTATATGGAAATATTGCACTGCTCTGCCATGTAGCAAGTTCTCTATATATGGACATTTTGGACTCATCTGCCATGTAGCTAGTACTCTGTATATGGATATGTGGGACTACTCTGCCAGTATATGGACACCTTGGAATCATCTGTCATGTAGCTAGAAATCTGTATATGGAAATTTTGCACTACTCTGCCATGTAGCAAACTCTCTGTATATGGACATTTTGGATTTATCTGTCATGTAGTTAGCTCTCTGTACATGGATATGTTGGATTGGTCTGCCATTTAGGTAGCTCCCTGTATATGATCATATTGCACTTGTCTGCCATGTACCTAACTCCCTGTATATGGACTTGTTGGACTCATCAGCCATGTTGCCAGCTCTTTCTGCATGAACATGTTGGACTAATTTGCCTAGTAGCTAGTCCTCTATATATACACATGTTGGACTCATCTGCCATGAAGCTTACTCTCAGTATATGGACATGGTGGATCCATCTGCTATGTAGCTAGTACTCTGTATATGAACATGTTGGACTACTGTGTCATATAGCTAGCTATCTGTTTATGGACACATTGGACTCATCTGCCATGTAGCTATTACTCTGTATATGGAAATGTTGGATTTCTCTGCCATGTAGCTAGCACACAGTACATGGAAACTTTGGACTCATCTGCCATGTAGCTAGAACTCTGTTAATGGAAATGTTGCACTACTCTGACATGTGGCTTGCTCTCTGTATATGGACATTTTGGACTCATCTGCCATGTATATACCTCTCTGTGCATGGATATTTTGGAATGATCTGCAATGTAGGTGGCCCTCTGTATATTAACATATAGGATTTGTCTGCCATGTAGCTAGCTCTCTGTATATGGACAAGTTAGAGTCAACATGTAGACAGCTCTCTCTGTATGAACACATTGGTCTCATCTGTCTTGTAGCTAGTCCTCTATATATAAACATGTTGGACTCATCTGCCATGTAGCTAACTCTCAGTATATGAACACGTTGGACTCATCTGCCATGTAGATATTACTCTGTATACGGACATGTTGGACTACTCTGCCATGTAGCTTGAACTCTGTATATGGACATGTTGGACTCATCTGCCATGTAGCTAGAACTCTGTATATGGAAATGTTGCACTACTCAGACATGTGGCTATCTCACTGGATATGGATATTTTGTACTCATGTTGGACTCATCTGCCTTGTAGCTATCTCTCAGTATATGGACATGTTGGATTCATCTGCCATGTAGCTTGGACTCTATATGTGGAAATGTTGAACCCCTCTGCCATGTAGCTAGTTCTCTGTATGTGGACATTTTGCTCTCGTCTGCCATGTAGCTGTACATGGATATGTTGAACTGTTCTGCTATGTAGGTAGCTCTCTGTATGACAACATATTGGACTTGTCTACCTTGTAGCTAGCTCTGTATATGGACATGTTGGACTCATCAGTCATGTAGCCAGCTCTCTCTGTAGAAACATGATGGACTCATCTGCCTTGTAGCTAGTCCTCTATATATATGCATGTTGGACTCATTCTCCATGTAGCTAATTCTCAGTATGTGGACATGTTGGAATCATCTGCCATGTAGCTAGTATTCTGCATACGGAAATGTTGCACAACTCTGCAATACAGCTAAATCTCTGTATATGGACATTTTGGACTGGTCTGCCATGTAGCTATCTCTCTGTGCATGCATATGTTGGACTAATCTGACATATAGGTAGCTCTCGGGATATGAACATATTGGACTTGTCTTCCTTGTAGGTAGCTCTCTGTATATGTACATGTTGGATTCATCAGCCATGCCGCCAGTTCTCTGTGTATGAATATGTTGGACTCATCAGCTTGTAGCTAGTCCTCTATATATACATATGTTGGATTCATCTGCCTTTTAGCTAGTACTCTGTATATGGAAATGTTACATGATTCTGCCATGTAGCTAGCTCTCAGTATATCCATATGTTGGACTCATCTGCCATATAGCTAGAATTCTATATATGAAAATGTTCCACTACTCTGCCATGTAGCTAGCTCTCTGTATATGAAGATTTTGGACTTGTCCTCGATGAAGCTAGCTCTTGGGCTATGGATATCTTGTACTGGTCTGCCCTTTAGGTAGCTCTCTGTGTATGAACATATTGGACTTGTCTACCATGTGGCTAGCTCTCTGTATATGGACATGTTGGACTCATCAACTTTATAGCCAGCTCTCTCTGTATGAACATGTTGAACTCATCTGACTTGTAGGTAGTCCTCTCTATATATACATGTTGAACTCATCTGCCATGTAGTTAACTCTCAGTATATGGACATGTTGGACTCATCTGCCATGTA
>NW_006409155.1:183706-192617 GCF_000296735.1 Chrysochloris asiatica
TATATGGACATGTTGGACTCATCTGCCATGTAGCTAGTACTCTGTATATGGACATGTTGGACTACTCTGCCATGTAGCTAGCTCTCAGAATATTGACACGTTGGACTCGTCTGTCATGCACCTAGTACTCTGTACATGTTAATGTTGAACTACTCTGTCTTGTAGCTAGCTCTCTTTATATGGGCATTTTAGACTCATATGACATATAGATATCTCTCTGTACATGGATATGTTGTACGGCTCTGGCATGTAGGTAGCGCCCTGTATATGAACATATTGGCCTTGTCTGCCAAGTAGCTAGCTCTCTGAATATGGACATATTGGGCTCTTCAGCCATATAGCCAGCTCTCTTTGTATGAATATGTTGGACTCATCTGCCTTGTAGCTTGTCCTCTACATATACACATGTTGTACTCATCTGCAATGTAGGTAACTCTCAGTATATGGATATGTTGGACCCATCTTCCATGTAGCTAGTACTCTGTATTTGGACACGTTGAACTACGCTGCCATGTAGCTAGCTCTCAGTATATGGACATGTTGTACTCATCTTCCATGTAGTTAAAACTCTGTATATGCTAATGTTGCACTACTCTACCATGTAGCTAGCTCTCTTGTATGGACATTTTGGACTTGTCTGTCAAGTAGCTAGCTCTCTGTATGGATATGTTGGAATGATCTGCCATGTATGTATCTCTCTGTATATGAACATATTGGACTTCTCTGCCATGCCGCAAGTTCTCTGTAAATGGACAGGTTGGAGTCATCAGCCATGTTGCCAGCACTCTCTGTATGAACATGTTGAACTCATCTGCCTTGCAGCTAGTCCTCTGTATATACACATGTTGGACTCATCTGCCATGTAACTAGTACTCTGTATATGGACATGTTGGATTACTCTGCCATGTAGCTAGCTCTCAGTATATGGAAACCTTGGACTTATCTTCCAAGTAGCTGAAACTCTGTATATGGAAATGTTTCAAAACTCTACCATGCAGCTAACTCTCTGTATATGGACATTTTGAAATAGTCTGTAATGTAGCTAACTCCATGCATGGGTATGTTGGATTAATCTGCCATGTAGATAGCCCTCTGAATATGAACATATTGGATGCATCAGTCATGTAGCCAGCTCTCTCTGAATGAACATGTTGGACACATCTGCCTTGATCAAGTCTTCTATATATACACATGTTGGACTAATCTGCCATGTCACTAATTCTCAGTATACAGACATGTTGGACTCATCTGCAATTTAGCTAGTACTCTCTATATGGACATGTTGGACTACTCTGCCATGTAGCTAACTCATTGTATATGGACTCGTTAAAATCATCTGTCATATAGCTAGAACTCTGTATATGTACATGTTTCAGTCATCAGCCATGTAGACAGCTATGTGTGTAAGAACATGTTGGACTCATCTGCCTTGTAGCTAATCCTCTATATATACGCATGTTGGATTCATCTGCCATATATCTAGAACTCTGTATGTGGATATGTTGTACTATTCTGCCATGTAGCTAGCTCTCTGTATAAGGACACGTTTTACTCATCTGCCATGTAGCTAGAACTCTGTATATGGAAATGTTTTAATACTCTGCCATGTAGCTAGCTCTCTGTATATGGACATTTTGGACTAGTCTGCCATGTAGCTAGCTCTCTATGCATGGATATGTTTGACTGATCTGCCATGTAGGTATCTCTTTGTATATGAACATATTAGACTTGTCTGCCATTTAGCTAGCTCTTTGTATATGAAGATGTTGGATTTGTCTGCCATGTAGATAGCTCTCTATATAAGGATATGTTGGACTCATCAACCATATACCCAGCTCTCTGTGTATGAACATATTTGACTCATCTGTCTTGTATCTATCCCTCTAAATATATACATGTTAGATTCATCAGCAATGTAGATAGCTCTCAATATATGGACATGTTGGTCTCATCTGCCATGTAGCTAGTACTCTGCATATGGACATGTTGGACTACTCTGCCATGTAGCTAGCTCTCAGTAAATGGACACGTTGTATTCATCTGCCATGTACCTAGAACTCTGTATATGGAAATGTTGCACTACTCTGCCATGTAGCTAACTCTCTGTAATGGACACTTTGGACTCATCTGCCAAGTTGCTAGAACTTTGTATGTTCAAATGTTGCACTACTCTGACATGTAACTAGCTCTCTGTATATGAACATTTTGTACTCGTCTGCCATGTAGCTAGCACTTTGTACGTGGATATGTTAGACTGATCTGCCATGTAGGTAGCTCTCTGTATATGAAGATATTGGACTTTTCTGCCATGTAGGTAGCTCTCTTTATATGGACATAAGGGACTCATCAGCATTGAAGCCAGCTCTCAACATATGAACATGATGGACTCATCTGCCATGTATCCAACTCTGTGTTTTTATGAATATTTTGGACTCATCTGCCTTGTAGCTAGCCCTCTAAATATACACAGTTTGGACTCATCTGACATGTATCTAACTCTCAGTATATAGACATCTTGGACTCATCTGCCATATAGCTAATTCTCTGTATATGGATATGTTGGACTACTCTGTCATGTAGGTAGCCTTCAGTATATGGACATGTTTGACTCATCTGCCATAAAGCTAGCTGTCAGTATATGGACAAGTTATACTCATCTGCCATGTAACTTGAAACTCTGTATGGGGAAATGTTGCACTACTCTGCCATTTAGCTTGCTGTCTGAGTATGGACACAGACTCATTTCCCATGTAGCTAGAACTCTGCATATGGACATGTTGGAACACTCTACCATGTAGCTACCTCTCAATATATGGACACGTTGGACTCATCTGCCACGTAGCTAGAACCTTGTATATGGAAATGTTGCACTACTCTGCCATATAGCTAGCACTCTGTTTACAGACATTTTGGATTCCTGTGCCCTGTAGCTAGCTCTCTGTACATGGATATGTTTCACTCATCAGCCATGTAGCCAGCTCTGTGTCTATGAACATGTTGGATTCATCTGCCTTGTAGCTAGTCCTCTATATATACACATGTTGGACTCATCTGCCATATAGCTAGAATTCTGTATATGGAAATGTTGCACTATTCTGCCATGTAGCTAGCTCTCGGTATATGGACATGTTGGACTCATCTGCCATGTAGCTAGAACTCTATATGTGGAAATGTTGCAATACTCTGCCATGTAGCTCACTCTCTGTATATGGACATTTTGGACCCATCTGCCAGGTAGCTAGTTCTCTATGCATGGATATGTTCGACTGATCTGCCATGTAGGTAGATCTCTGTATATGAACATATTGGCCTTGTCTGCCATGTAGCTAACTCTAAGTATATGGACATGTTGGACTCATCTGCCATGTAGGTAGAACTCTGTATATGGAAATGTTGCACTAGTCTGCCATGTAGGTAGCTCTCTGTATGTGGACATTTTGGAGTCTTCTGCCATGTAGCTAGACCTCTGTACATTGATATGTTGGACAGATATGCCATGTAGATAGCTCTTTGTATATGAAGATGTTGGATTTGTCTGCCATATAGATAGCTCTCTATATAATGACATGACGGACTCATGAGCCATATACCCAGCTCTCTGTGTATGAACATATGTGACTCATCTGTCTTGTAGCTATCACTCTAAATATACACATGTTGGGTTCATCAGCAATGTAGCTAGCTCTCAATATATGGACATGTTGGTCTCATCTGCCATGTAGCTAGTACTCTGTATATGGACATGTTGTACTACTCTGCCATGTAGCTAGCTCTCTGTAATTGTCATGTTGGACTCATCTGCCAAGTAGCTAGAACTTCGTATATTCAAATGTTGCATTACTCTGACATGTAACTAGCTGTCTGTATATGAACGTTTTGTACTCAACTGCCATGTAGGTAGCACTCTGTATATGAAGATATTGGACTTTTCTGCCATGTAGCTAGCTCTTTGTTTATGGACATAAGGTCTCATCAACCATGAAGCTAGCTCTCAGTATATATACATGTTGGACTTCTCTGCCATGTACCCAACTCTGTGTTTATGAACATGTCGGACTCATCAGCCTTGTACTAAACTCACAGTATATGGACATGTTGGATTCATCTGCCATGTAGCTAGCACTCTGTATAGTGACATGTTGGACTATCCTGCCATGCAGGTAGCTCTCTGTATATGGATATTTTGAACTCATCTGCCATGTAGCTAGCTCTCTGTGCATGGATATGTTGGACTGATCTGAAATGTAGGTAGCTCTCTGTACATGAATATATTGGACTTGTCTGCCATGAATCTAGCTCACTCTATGTGGACATGTTGGACTAATCAGACATGTAGCCAGCTCTCTGTATGAACATATTGGACCCATCTGCTTTGCGTCTAGCCCTCTAAATATATACATGTTGGACTACTCTGCCATGTAGCTAGCATGTAGCTCTTCCATGTATGTAGCTGTCTGTATATGAAGATATTGCCTTTTCTCTGTATATGGACATAAGGGACTCATCAACCATGAAGCTAGCTCTCAGTATATAAACATGTTGGACTCCTCTGCCATGTATCCAACTCTGTGTTTATGAACATGTTGGATAAATCTGCCTTGTAGCTAGCTCTCAGTATATGGGCATGTTGGACTCATCTGCCATGTAGTTAGTACTCTTTATATGGACATGTTAGAATACTCTGCCATGTAGTTAGTTGTCAATATATGGATACATTGGACTCAACCTGCCATGTAGCTAGAACTCTGTATATGGAAATGTTGCACTACTCTGCCATGTAACTAGCTCTTGGTATATGGACACATTGCACTACTCGGCAATGTAGCTAGCTCTCTGTATATGGACATTTTGAACTTGTCTGCCATGTAGATAGCTCTCTATATATGGATATGTTGGGCTGATCTGCCATGTAGGTAGCTCTAATTATATGAACATGTTGGACTTGTCTGCCATATAGCTAACTCTCAGTATATGGACATGTTGGACTCATCAGCCATGTAGCCAGCTCTTTGTGTATGAACATGTTGGAATCATCTGCCTTGTAGCTAGCCATCTAAATATACACATGTTGGATTCATCTGCCATGCAGCTTACTCTCAGTATATGGACATGTTAGACCTATCTTGCATGCAGATAGTACTCTGGATATGGACGTGTTGGACTAATCGCCCAGGTAGCTAGCTCTCAGTATATAGACACGTTGGACTCATTTGCCATGTAGCTAGACCTCTGTATATAGAAATCTTGAACTACTCTGCCATGTAGCTAGCTCTATGTATATGGACATATTGCCCATGTGCCATGTAGCTAGAACTGGATATATGGACATGTTGGACTTCTCTGCCATGTAGTTAACTCTCAGTATATGGACACGTTGGACTTATCTGCCATGTATCTAGAACCCTGTCTATGGAAATGCTTGACGACTCTGCCATATAGCTTTCTCTATTTATATGGACATTTTGGACGCATCTGCCATGTAGCTAGCACTCTATACATGGATATGTTGGACTGATCTGCCATGTAGGTAGCTCTCTCTATATGAAGATATTGGACTTGTCTGCCATGTAGCTAGCTCTCCGTATATGGACATGTTGGACTCATCAGCCAGGTAGCCAGTTCTCTCTGTATGCCTATGTTGGTCTCATCTGCCTTGTATTGAGCCCTCTAAATATACAGATGTAGGACTCATCTACAATGTAGCTAACTGTCAGTTTATGGACATGGTGGACTCATCTGCCATGTAGCTAGTTCTCTTTATATGGACATGCTGCAATACTCTGCCATGTAGCTAGTTCTCAGTATATAGACATGTTGAACTCATCTGCCATGTAGCTAGTACTCTGTATATGGATATGTTGCAGTATTCTGCCATGTAGCTAGTTCTCTGTATATGGACATGTGCGGCTCATCAGCCATGTATCCATCTCTCAGTGTATGAACTTGTTAGACTCATCTGCCTTGTAGTTAGCCCTCTAAATATATGCATGCTGGATTCATCTATCATGTAGCTAGCTCTCAGCATATGGACACGTTTGACTCATCTGCATGTAGCTAGTACTCTGTATATGAACATGTTGCAGTACTCTGCCCTGTACCTAGCTCTCAGTATATGGAAACGTTGGACTCATCTGCCATGTAGCTAGAACTCTGTATATGGCAATGGTGCATTATTCTGCCATGTAGCTAGCTCTCTCTGTATGGACACATTGGACTCATCTTCCCTGTAGCTAGTACCTTGTATATGGAAATATTACACTATTGTGCCATGTATCCAGCTCTCTGTATATGGACATATTGGCTTCGTCTGTCATGTAGCTCGCTTTGTGTACATGGATATATTGGAATGATCATTAATGTAGGTAGCTCTGTTTATATGAAGATATTATACTTGTCTGCCACCTATCTAGCTTTCTGTGTATGGACATATTGGACTCATCAGCCATGTAGCCTGCTCTTTGTGTATGAACATGTTGGAATCATCTGCCATGTTGCTAACCCTCAGTATATGGACATATTAGACTCATCTGCAATGTAGCTAGTACTCTGTATAAGGACATGTTGGACTACTGTGCCATGTAGCTAGCTCTCAATATATGGACACATTGGAGTATTCTGCCATGTAGCTAGCACTCTTTGTATGGAAATGTTTCACTCCTCTGCCATGTAGCTAACTCTCTGTATATGGTTATCTTGCACTCGACTGCCATGGATCTAGCTCTCTCTAAAACAATATGTTGGAGTGATCGGTAAAGTAGGTAGCGCTCTGTATATGAAGATATTGCAACTGTCTGCCATGAATCTAGCTCTCTGTAAATGGACATGTTGGACTCATCAGCCATACAGCCAGCTCTCTCTGTATGACCATGTTGGAACTATCTGCCTTGTAGCTTGCTCGTAGTATATGGACACTTTGGACTCATCTGCCAAGTAGTTAGAACTCTGTTTATGGAAATGTTGCAGTACTCTGCAATGTAGCTAGATCCCTGTATATGGAAATGTTGCATGTTGGTGGCCAGTATTAGTGCCATCTAGTGGTGAAAGCTAAGTCGACCCTCATGCTCTTATAATTGGCCTGAAGACAAGTTTCACTTGATTAAGGTGATGTCAGTGATTGAGACTTAATGTTAATTTTAACTAGGACAATCCTGGGAAAATGGAACTTAAATTGAGCTAAAATCGTGTGATTCTGTGTTGCTATAACAATGCTTATACTTATATAATCATATCCTGGTTGATATCCTCGTGGGTATTCTTATTCCTTGTTACTATAGAAAACCTTGTAACTAGGCAAAATAACTATGACCTAATGCTAAAAGTCCTATATAAACCACGTTGCTACAATAAACTATGTCATTAGGCCATCATCCTTGTGGCCCTTGCCTGATTTTAATCCTCGCCTCTCCTTTGAGTAACTCATGCAGTGGTCTGAGTTAATCTCAGACCCCCACATCTGGCGCCCATGTGGAAGCTTGAATATGGAAGTCAACCCAGAGGACCCTCCTGAGGAAATAGGAAGAAAAAGGACACGCGTGGACACATATAGAATAGGAGGGCAATCTGATCAGGTAAGCATGGGGAATAAACCGAGAAAAGCATGGTATATAAATATACTGAGAGAAACGCTGTGCAGCCAAGGTGTAAAAGTAGATTGTAATCAACTTTGTAAATGTATTGATTTTGTACATACTGTTTGTCCTTGGTTCCCTGAGGATGGAGTAGTTGATGTTAAGTTATGGAATCAGATAGGTCGCCAATTGCAGCAATATTATAATAAGGATGTCCCCTCCTGGGTGCCTGTAGATGTGTTTAGTTTGTGGCGGCTTGTCAGAGATACTTTTGATTTTGGTTGTAATCATCTGGGAGGAAGTTCTCCAGAACAAACTGCTCCACCTCCACCCATTTACCATGATTTGCAATCTGTAAAAATTCTTAAGTACAAAAAAGGAATTAATTAAGGAATTAGAAAAAGTGATACATACAGATAGGAAGGAAGACGATAGTGAGGATGAAGCCTGGTCAGATCCTCCAGCCAGTGCTCTTTTTCCAGTCAGCATAAATAAAGAACAAGAAGAAGATGAAAAGCTGTGCCCTGACATGGCGCTGGCAACGGAGAACAAAGAAATAAAAGAAACAAATGCAGTTAAAATAAAAGAGGAAGTTGTTGTTATGTTGTTAAGTGCCGTCGAGTCGGTTCACACCCATAGCGACCCTGTACAGGGTTTTCGAGGGTGTAAATCCTTACGGGAGTAGAAAGCCTCATCTTTCTCCCGCGGAGCGGCTGGTAGTTTCGAACCGCTGACCTTAAGGTTCGCAGCCCGATTCGTAACCACTATGCTACCAGAGCTCCTATAAAGATTCAAGCGCCTGGACAGGGAAGTATCACACCATAAAATAGTGCCGAGAAAGGAGGAGTCACCTGGATGCAGCCTGGAAAGGGAGGAAACGCTTGAGTGCAGGTCTAATTCTTCATTAATTTCTGGAAAGTTACCTGGGGAAGATTTGTGGTTAGTGCTGAGAGAAGTTTTAGGTCAGTTGACAGATTTAAAGTTAGAAAAGAAAGCACTGACTGAAGCAATAAGCAGAATGAAGAGACTATATAGCAGAAGGAAAAACAGTGGTGTACTGCTCTTGCTGATTTGGATAAAGAGAGAGAAGCTAGGGCTCAAAGTGTAACACTGACTCCTTTGCACCTGAACCATTGAGCCACTGTTCAATCTGATTCTTCTTTGGTTGCTCCTGTGGTTCTGTCAGAAGCCCCAGTGATTGCTCATGTTACAGTAAAAATTGTAATACCAAAATATACTCCAGTGCAAGAAGCATTGATTGATGGGGCAAAGCAGGGTGATGATTTGTCAGGATTTCAAATGTACCCTATTGTACGTGCACCTGCTGGTCAAGATGAGGAAGG
>NW_006409155.1:193835-194985 GCF_000296735.1 Chrysochloris asiatica
GAGAGTTATTTAGAAAAGATTTCTCTAAAATCATCAGTCATTCTACCCCAGACTAAATAACCACTTTTTTGCAGGACAATGCAGATTGGTAAATTGCCTTGGAAATTTTTGGGGGGACAAACACTATCCCACCTTTCCAGTAACCCCTTGCTTCAATTTATTAATAAACATTCTTTAGCTTTCTCTTTGCAGTTTCTAAATGAATCTCTCCCTGAACCTGTTCATGGAGTTTTAGCTAACCACCAAGCTTAACCCTTATTAGAGAAATTTCTCATATGCAACAAACTGCGGACACTTTGGCACAGAAGACAGAAGTTGGTTGCTGTTATTTTTGCCATTAATCTTCCGGTAACAAACCTCCTTTTATCTGATTTCTGATTCTTATAGTCTACATGTGTTACTTATTAATCAAGGGACAAAGATCTAGTCTTTTTATAGGACACAAACCACCCCATATGAATTTCAGACCGACTAATTCGACACTATGGCAAAAAGACAGCCACTTCCCACTCCCCACAGCATGGAAGCATTCACTGAGAAGCCATCTGAAAGCGTGTCTCCATCAGCACCACCTCCAGACTCCAAAAGCTAGACTTTTGATTTTTCCCCTCCAACGTCTGTCTCTGCAAAATCAAGCAAGCTGTTTTAACCTAGGAACAATTGAAGTGCTTAACGAAGCATGGTGTGAAAACTCTTAACTCTTAGAGAGCTAAGACAATTCCAGAAACTCTCTTTGTTGCTATGCTTGTAAATTTTACTTGTCAGGTATTGGGAATGGGATTCAACAAATGTTCTTATTTTTGTAATTAATTCCCAATTGCTGGGGAGTCTATCAGAAGTCTTTATACT
Source organism: Chrysochloris asiatica (assembly GCF_000296735.1). Taxonomy (NCBI): domain Eukaryota; kingdom Metazoa; phylum Chordata; class Mammalia; order Afrosoricida; family Chrysochloridae; genus Chrysochloris; species Chrysochloris asiatica. Next base: position 194,685 of record NW_006409155.1, read on the forward strand.
AAATTCCCTGAATAATTTTCTTGTAGCTTTTTTAAAAGAGGTGTAATCTACTCTCCTTCTAACTCTACTAGTTTAATTCATGATTGGTATGTTTCAGCTGCTCTCTACATAGGGACACACATAGAAAATATTAAAACTAGGATGACTACTGCATGCCATCATAATTACAAGTGGATATGTATAACACCTCTGTCCTACAATGGCACAGACATTACCTGGCCTCAAATTCAGGCTCATCTTAAAGGCATTTGGAACAACTTAGACATTTCATTCAATATGCAAGCTTTGCATTCACAAATTA
>NW_006409155.1:195569-197663 GCF_000296735.1 Chrysochloris asiatica
AGCAGAAATTTAACTAGATGTTTTGTTTAAAGAAGTTGTTAAAGAAAGTTGTTCTGTTTCTTCTTTGCTACAAAACTTTTTTATGCTTCTTGTTTTTCTTGTTTAATCAATCATGAGAAACAATTGTGTTGTCAGTTACCATAGCAAAAAATGTCTAGGTACATGTTTAATTCTATGATTAATGAATCTATAGAAAATAATTGGCAAGAGTAGAAATCGGCGTTGAGATTTGGAGTTGTGTTTTAAAGTTAACGTGACATTTTTTAGAGCAATGAGGCTTAGTTACATAAATCAGATATTGTCTAACTATGTAAGGGAGGACAAGAAAGGTTTTGATATTCTTGATGTTCTATATTGAAATAATTAATATGTATGATTTAGACCACTACTTTGAAAAGAATGATTAATAGATTAATGGTAAAGAGTAGTATAAAAACTGTTTTGAGAAGTTTCATCTAAATTGCACTGGGTGCAACCTAATTTTATGGGTTGCTACCCTAACGCCTAGCATGACTTTTGCAATCCTAAAAAGACCAACCTATGTGTTGCTGCCAGTAAACATCTCCCAAGAGTAGTATGATGATGTCGGCCTGCAACTCGTCAACGAATGTACCACATTGCTTTCTAGATCAAAGCGAGGACTTGGACTTACAGTAACGGGTGTAGTGTCTTTTATCACCTTGCTTGTTTCTTTCACCGCCACCACCGTTACACTTACTTAAGAAATTCAAAGTGCAGCTAATGTCAACGAGCTGATGGACAATACTACCTACAATTGGGACCGACATGAAAAAATTGATCTTGCCATTGAACATCGACTGAATGGACTATATGACACTGTTAACTTAATTGGGGATACTTTGGAGAATGTCATGATTTGGCAACACCTTGCGTGCCATGCTGATTATCGCTCCATTTGTGTGACTAAACTTGTGTACAATGCCTCGGCCTTTCCTTAGCCCATGGTACAGGCTCACCTATACATAGTATGGATCGCTGAAAATGTCAGCCCAAAATGGAATGAGTTACATGCACAAATCATTGCTATGCATTTTGCTCCCTGCCTTAATAGCAAACATGCAGAATTAGCTAAGCAACTTATATGCAACCTAAAAAATTTGTTCTCTACTATTCCCTCCCTCTCTCAATTGTGGGGTCCCATTCTAGCTATTAGCATACTTGTCATCTTTGCTTGTCTCCTCCTTCCCTGCCTTCTTCCGATGGAGGTCAACCAATATAAGATGCTGTGGAGCCGTCTTCACAGCCTCCAACTAAAGACACTCCCCCGACACATGCAGGATGTGTAGCCAATGACGGGTAAGGATTGGTGGACCCTTTTCAACCTAACACAGAGACATTGCCTTATGCTGCCATGAGTTTCCTTGACGGATAAGACTGGGGACTCGCACTGACCACCTAAGACAAGCAACGTCCCTTAAGTAAGTAAAGAAGGGTGAGATGTTGGAGGCCAGCATTAGTGCCATCTACTGGTGAAAGCTAAGTCAGCCCTCATGCTCTTATAATTGGCCTGAAGACAAGTTTCACCTTGTTAAGGTGATGTCAGTGATCAAGACTTATTGTTAATTTTAACTAGGACAATCCTGGGAAAAGGGAACTTAAATTGAGCTAAAATTGTTTGATTCTGTGTTGCTATAACAATGCTTATACTTATGTAATCATATCCTGGTTGATATCCTGGTGGGTATTCTTATTCCTTGTTACTATAGAAAACCTTGTAACTAGGCAAAATAACTATGACCTAATGCTAAAAGTCCTATATAAACCACGTTGCTACAATAAACTATGACATTAGGCCATCATCCTTGTGGCCCTTGCCTGATTTTAATCCTTGCCTCTCCTTCAAGTAACTCACACAGTGGTCTGAGTTAATCTCAGACCCCCACAGTTGCAGTACTCTGCCATGTAGCTAGCTCTCTCTATATGGACACGTTGGACTCATCTGCTATGTAGATAGTACACAGTATATGGAAATGTTGCACTACACTGGCATGTATCCAGCTCTCTGCATATGGACATATTTGCCTCTTCTGTCATGTAGCTAGCTCTCTGTACATATGTTGGAATGATTAGTCA
>NW_006409155.1:198438-201272 GCF_000296735.1 Chrysochloris asiatica
TTGGACTCATCTGCCATGTTGCTAGCCCTCAATATATGGACATGCTGGACTCATGTGCAATGTAGCTAGTAGTCTGTATATGGACATGTTGGACTATTGTGCCATGTAGCTTACTCTCAGTATATGGACACTGTAGAATACTCTGCCATGTAGCTAGAATTCTTTGTATGGAAATGTTGCACTCCTCTGCCATGTAGCTAACTCTCTGTATATGGCCTTTTTGGTTTCGCCTGCCATGGAGCTAGCTCTCTGTGTAAGGATATTTTGGAGTGATCTGCAAAGTAGGTAGTTCTCTGTATATGAAGATATTGGAATTGTCTGACATGGAGCTAGCTCTCTGTAAAAGGACATGTTGGACTCATCAGCCATGAAGCCAGCTCTCTCTGTATTAACATCTTGGACTCATCTGTCTTGTAGCTTGCTGTTAGTATATGGACACTTTGGACTCATCTGCCATGTAGCTAGAACTCTGTATATGGAAATGTTGCACTAATCTGCAATGTAGCTAGCTCTCTGCATATGGACACATTGGACTCATCTACCATGTAAGCAGAACTCTGCATATGGAAATGTTGCACTATTCTGCCATGTAGCTAGCTTTCTGTATATGGACATTTTAGACTCATCTGCAATGTAGCTAGCTCTCTGTACATGGATATGTTGGACTGTTCTGCTATGTAGGTAGCTCTCTGTATGTGGAGATATTGGACTTGTCTGCCATGTAGCTATCACTCTAAATACACGAATGTTGGACTCATCTGCCACGTAGCTAACAATCAGTATATGGACATGTTGGATTCATCTGTCATGTAGCCATCACTCTAAATACACGAATGTTGGACTCATCTGCCACGTAGCTAACAATCAGTATATGGACATGTTGGATTCATCTGTCATGTAGCCAGCTCTCTGTGTATGAACATGTTGGACTCATCTGCCTTGTAGTAGGCCTCCAAATATACACATGTGTGACTCATCTGAAAAGTAGATAACTTTCAGTATATGGACATGTTGGACTCATCTGATATGTAGCTAGAACTCTGTATATGGACATGTTGGACTACTCTGCTATGTAGCTAGCTCTCAGTATATGGACATGTTGGACTCATCTGCCATGTACCTAGACCCCTGTATATGGAAATGTTGCACTACTGTGTCATGTAGCTAGCTCTGTGTATATGGAAACGTTGGACTCATCTGCCATGTAGCTAGAACTCTGTATATGGAAATGTTGCACTACTCTGCCATGTAGCTAGCTCTCTGTATATGTTCATTTTGGACTCGTCAGCCATGCATCGATCTCTCTGTACATGGATATGTTGGACTCATAAGCCATGTAGACAGCTCTCTCTGTATATGGACATGTTGGACTCATCTGCCTTCTAGTGAGCCATCTAAAAATACACATGTTGGATTCATCTGACATGTAGCTAGCTCTCAGTATATGGACACGTTGGACTCATCTGACATGTAGCTAGAACTCTGTACATGGAAATGTTACACTACTCTGCCATATTGCTAGCTCTCTGTACCTGGACACATTGGGCTCATATGCCATGTAGTTAGAGCTCTGTATGTGGATATGTTGCACTACTCTGCTATGAAGATAGCTCTACGTATATGATCATTTTGGACTTCTCTTCCATGTAGCTAGCTCTCAGTATATGGACATGTTGGATTCATCATCCATGTAGCCAGCTCTCTCTTTATGAACATATTGGTCTCATCTGCCTTGTAGCGAGGCCTCTATATATACACATGTTGGACCTATCTACCATGTAACTAACTCTCAGTACATGGACATGTAGGACTCATCTGCCATGCAGTTAGTACTCTGTATATGGACATGTTGTACTACTCTGCCATGTAGTTAGCTCTCAGTAAATGGACATGTTGGACTCATCTGCCATGTAGCTAGAACTCTGTGCATGGATATATTGGACTGATCTGCCATGTAGGTACCTCTCTCTATTTGAATGTAATGGATTTGTCTGCCATGTAGCTAGCTCTCTGTATATGGACATGTTGGACTCTCCAAACCATGTAGCCACCTCTTTCTGTATGAACATGTTGGACTCATCTGCCTTGTAGCTTCTTTTCAGTATATACACTCGTTGGACACATCTGGCATGTATCTACAACTCTGTATATGGAAATGCTGCACTATTCTACCATGAACTAGCTCTCTGTATATGGTCATTTTGGACTCATCTGCCATGTAGCTCGCTCACTGTACATGCATATCTTGGACTGATCTGCCATTTAGGTAACTCTCTGTATATGATCATATTGGACTTGGATGCCATGTAGCAAGCTTTCTGTATAGGACATGTTGAACTCATCAGGCATGTATCCAGCTCTCTCTGTATGAACATGTTGGACTCAACTGCTTGTAGCTACTCCTCTATACATACACATGTTCGACTCATTTGCCATGTAACTAACTCTCAGTATATGGACATGTTGGTCCCATCTGCCATGTAGCTAGTACTCTTTACATAGACATGTTGAACTACTCTGCCATATAGTTAGCTCTCAGTATATGAACATGTTGGACTCATCTGCCATGTAGATATCTCTCTGTATATGGACACGTTGGACTCATGTGCCATGTAGCTGGCTCTTAGTATATGGACATGTTGGACTCATCTGCCATGTAGCTAGAACTCTATACATGGAAATGTTGCAATACTCTGTCATGTATGTAGCTCTCTGTATATTGACATTATTGACTCATCAGCCATGTCACTAGTTGTCTGTGCATAGATATGTTTGAGTGATCTGTCATGTAGGTAGCTCTCTGTATATGGGCATTTTGGACTCGTCTGCCATGT
>NW_006409155.1:201372-202193 GCF_000296735.1 Chrysochloris asiatica
TGTAGCTAGCTCTCTGTATATGGACATGTTGGACTCATCAGCCATTTAGCCAGCTCTCTCTGTATGAACATGTTGGACTCATCTGACTTGTAGATAGTTCTCTATATATACATGTTGGACTCTTCTGCCATGTAGCTAATTCTCAGTATATGGACATGTTGGACTCATCTGCATGTAGTTAGTACTCTGTACATGGACATGTTGGACTACTCTGCCATGTTGCTAACTCTAAGTATAAGGACATGTTGGATTTATCTGCCATGTAGCTAGCACTCTGTATATGGACATGTTGGATTACTCTGCCATGTAGCTAGCTCTCTGTATATGGGCATTTTGGACTTGTCTGACATGTAGCTAGCTTTCTATGTATGAACATGTTGGACTCATCAGCCATGTAGCAGGCTCTCTGTGTATAAACATGTTGGACTCATCTTCCTTCTAGGTAGTCCTCTATATTTACACTTGGTGGACTCATCTTCTATGTAGCATACTCTCAGTATATGGAAATGTTGGACTCATCTGCCATGTAGCAAGAACTCTGTATATGGAAATGTTGCACTACTCTGTCATATAGCTAGCTCTCTGTACATGCATATTTTGTACTCCTCTGCCATGTAACTAGCTCTCTGTGCATGGATGTGTTGGAATGGTCTTCCATGGAGGTAGCTGTATGTATATGTACATATTGAACTTTTCTGTCATGTAGCTAGCTCTCTGAATATAGACATGTTGGACTCATCAGCCTTGTAGCCAGCGCTCTCGTTATGAATGTGTTGGACTCATCTACCTTGTAGCTAGTCCTCTATATATACACATGTTGG
>NW_006409155.1:202573-209175 GCF_000296735.1 Chrysochloris asiatica
GTAGCTATCTCTCTGTATAAGGACACGTTGTACTCATCAGCCATGTGTCCAGCTCTCTCTGTATGAATATGTATGACTTATCTGCCTTGTAGCTAGCCCTCTAAATATACACATGTTGGACTTGTCTGCCATGTAGCTAATTCTCAGTATATGTACATGTTGGACTTATCTGACTTGTTGCTCGTCTTCAATATATACATGTTGGACTCATCTGCCATGTAGCTAACTATCAGTATATATACATGTTGGACTCGTATGCCATGTAGACAACTCTCTGTATATGGACATCTTGGACACATTTGCCATGTAGGTGGCTCTCAGTATATGGACACGTTGGACTCATCTGCCATGTAGTTAGAACTCTGTATATGAAAATGTTGCAATCCCCTTTCATGTATCCAGTTCTCTGTATATGGACATTATCAACTCGTCTGCCATGTTGCTATCTCTTTGTACATAGATATGCTTGATTGATCTTCCATGTCGGTAGCTTTCTGTATATGACCATATGAGTCATGTATGCCATGTAGCTAGCTCTCTGTATATGGACATGTTGGACTCATCAGCCATTTAGCCAGCTCTCTCTGTATGAACATGTTGGACTCATCTGCCTTGTAGCTAGTCCTCTATATATACACATATTGGACTAATCTGCCATGTAGCTAACTCTCAGTATAAGGACATGTTGGATTTATCTTCCATGTAGCTAGTACTCAGTATATGGGCATGTTGGACAACTCTGCCATGTAGTTAGTTCTCAGTATATGGACACGTTGGACTCATCTGCCATGTAGCTAGTGCTCTGTATATGGATATGTTGGAATACTCTGCCATGTAGCTAGCTCTCAGTGTATGGACACGTTGGATTCATCGGCCATTTAGGTAGAACTCTGTATGTGGAAATGTTCCACTACTCTGCCATGTAGCTAGGTTTCTTAAAATGGACATTGTGGACTCGTCTGCCATGTAGCTAGGTCTCTGTGCATGGATAAGTTGGACTGATCTGCATTTAGGTAGCTTTCTCTATATGAAAATATTTGACTTGTCTGCCATGAAACTAGCTATCTGTATATGGACATTTTGGTCTCGTCTGCCATGTAGCTAGCTTTCTGTGCATGGATATGTTGAACTTATCTGCCATGTAGGTAGCTCTCTGTAATATGCACATATTGGACTCGTCTGCAATGTAGCTACCTCTCTATGCATGGATATGTTGGTGTTATCTGCCATGTAGGTTGAACACTCTATATGAACATATTGGACTTGTCTGCCATGTAGGTAGCTCTCAGTATAAAGACATGTTGGACTTATAAGCCATGTAGCCAGCTTTCTCAGTATGAATATGTTCTACTAATCTGCCTTGTAGCTAGCCCTCTAAATACACACATGTTGGACTCATCTGCCATGTAGCTAGAACTCTGTATCTGGAAATGTTGCACTACTCTGTCTTGTAGCTATTTCTCTGTGTATGGACGTTTTGTACTCGTCTGCGATGTAGCTAGCTGTCTGTGCATGGATATGTTGGACTGATCTGCCATGTAGTTAGCTCTCTACATATGAACATAATGGACTTGTCTGCCATGTTACTAGGTCCTAATATGTGGACATGTTGGACTCCTCAGCCATGTAGACAGCTCTCTTTGTATGAATATGTTGGACTTATTTTCCTAATAGCTAGACCTCTATATATACATGTTGGACTTATCAACCATGTAGCCAACTCTCAGTGTATGAACATGTTCGACTCATCTGCCTTGTAGCTTGCCCTATAAATATACACATGTTGGACTCATCTGCCATGTAACTAGTACTCTAAATATGGAAATGTTGCACTACTCTGTTCTGTAGCTAACTCTCATTATATGGACATGTTGGATTCATCTGTCAGGTAGCTGGCTGTCATATATGGACACGTTGGACTCATCTGCCATGTAGCTAGTACTCTGTATATGGAAATGTTGCAATACTCTGTCATGTATCTAGCTCTCTCTATATGGACATTATCGACTCGTCTGCCATGTAACTAGCTCTCTGTGCATAAATATGCTTGAGTGATCTGCCATATAGGTAGCTCTCTGTATATGAACATATGGGACATGTCTGCCATGTAGCTAGCTTTATGTGTATGCACATGTTGGACTCATCAGCCATGTAGCCAGCTCTCTCTGTTTGAATATGTTTGACTCATCTGCCTTGTAGCTAGTCCTCTATATATACAAGTTGGACTCATCTGACATGTAGCTAACTCTCAGTATATGGACATTTTGGAATCATCTGCCATGTAGCTAGTACACTGTATATGGACATTTTGGACTCCTCTAACATGTATCTAGCTTTGAGTGCATGGATATGTTGTACTGATCTGCCATGTAGGTAGCTCTCTGAATATGAACATAATGGGCTTGTCTGTTATGTAACTAGTACTCTGTATATGGACATTTTGGATTCCACTGCCATGTAGCTCCCTCTCAGTATATGGACATGTTGGACTCATCTGCCATGTAGCTAATACTCTGTATATGGAAATGTTGCACTAATCTGCCATGCAGCTAGCACTCTGAAAATATAAATTTTTGACTTGTCTGCCATGTAGCTAGCTCTCTGTGCATGAATATCTTAGAATGTTCTGCCATCTACCTAGGTCTCTGCATATGAACATATTGAACATGTCTACCAAGTAGCTAGCTCTCAGTGTATAGAAATGTTGGACTCATCAGCCATGTAACTAGCTCTCTCTGTATGAATATGTTCGACTCATCTGCCTTGTAGCTAGCCCACTAAATATATACATGTTGAACTCATCTGCCATGTAGCTAGAATTCTGTATATGGAAATGTTGCACTACTCTGTCATGTAGCTAGTTCTCTGTATATGGACAATTTGAACTCGTCTGTCATGTAGCTAGCTCTCTGTACATGGATATGTTGGACTGATCTGCTATGTAGGTAGCTTTCTGAATATGAACATATTGGACTTGTCTGCCATGTATCTAGCTCTCTGTATATGGACATTTTGGACTCATCAGCCATGTAGCCAGCTCTCTCTTTATGAATATGTTTGACTCATCTGCCTTGTTGCTAGCCCTCTAAACAGACACGTGTTGGACTCAACTGTCATTTAGCTAAGTCTCAGTATAGGGAAATGTTGGACTCATCTGCCATGTACCTAGAACTCTGTATATGGAAATGTTGCATTACTCTGTCATGTAGTTAGTTCTCTGAATACGGACATTTTGAACTCGTCTCCCATGTAGTTAGCTCTTTGTGGATGGATGTCTTGGACTCATCTGCCATGTAGGAAGCTCTCTGCATATGAACATATTGATCTTGTCTAAAACGTAGCTAGGTCTTAGTATATGGACATGTTGGACTTCTCAGCCATGTATCCAGCTCTCTCTGAATGAATATGTTGGACTCATCTGCCTAGTAGCTAATCCTCTATATATACATGTTGGAATCATCTGCCCTGTAGCCAGCTCTCTGTATATGAACATGTTCGACTCATCTGCCTTGTAGCTTGCCCTATAAATATACACATGTAGGATGCATCTGCCATGTAGCTAACTCTCAATATATGGACATGTTGGACTCATCTGCCATGTAGGTAGTACCATGTATATGGACATGTTGGACTACACTGCCATGTAGCTAGCTCTCAGTATATGGACACGTTGGTCTCATCTGCCATGTAGATAAAGCTCTGTATATGGAAATGTTGCACTACTCTGCAATGTATCTAGCTCTCTGTATATGGATATCTTGGACTGATGTGCCATGTAGGTAGCGCTCTACATATGAACTTATTGGAATTGTCTACCAAGTAGCTAGTTCTCAGTACATGGACATGTTGGACTCATCAATCATGTATCCAACTCTCTCAATATGAATATGTTGGACTCATCTGATTTGTAGCTAGCCCTCTAAATATACACGTTGGACTCATCTGCAATGTAGATAACTCTCAGTATATGTACATGTTGGACTCATCTGCCATGTAGCTAACTCTCATTATACAGATATGTTGGACTCATCTGCCATGTAGCTTGCTCTCAGTATATGGACACATTGGACTCATCTACCATGTAGCTAGAACTCTGTATCTGGAAATGTTGCAATACTCTGTTATGTATCTAGCTCTCTGTGCCTAGATATGCTTGAGTGATCTGGCATGTAGATCGATCTCTGTATATGAACATATGGGACATGTCTGCCGTGTAGTTAGCTCTCTGAATATGGACATATTGGACTCATCAGTCATGTAACCAGTTCTCCCTGTATGAACATTTTGGACTCATCTGCCATGAAGCTAACTCTAAGTATATGCACATGTTGGACTTATCTGCCATGTAGCTAGTATTCTGTATATAAACATGTTGGTCTACTCTTCCATGTAGCTAAATCTTAATATAAGGACATGTTAAATTTATCTGCCATGTAGCTATTACTCTGTATATGGACATGTTGGACTACTCTGCCATGTTGCTAGCTCTCATTATATGGACAATTTGGTCTCATCTGCCATGCAGCTAGACCTCTGTATATGGAAATGTTGCACTACTCTGCCATGCAGCTAGCTCTCTGAAAATGGAAATTTTTGACTCGTCTGCCATGTAGCTAGCTCTCTGTTCATGGATATCTTGGACTGCTCTGCCATCTACCTAGGTCTCTGCATATGAACATACTGAACATGTCTACCAAGTAGCTATCTCTCAGTGTATAGACATGTTGGACTCATCAGCCATGTATCTAGCTCTCTCTGTATCAATATGTTCGACTCATCTGCCTTGTAGATAGCCCACTAAATATACACATGTTCGACTCATTTGGCATGTACCTAACTCTAAACATATGGACATGTTGGACTAATATGTCATGTGGCTAGATTTCTGTATATGGAAACGTTGCACTAATCTGTCATGTAGCTCGCTTTCTGTATATGGACATTTTGGATTCGTCTGCTATGTAGCTAGCTCTCTGTGCATAGATACGCCGGCCTGATATGCCATATAGGTAGCTCTCTGTATATGAACATATGTTACTTGGCTGCCTTGTAGCTAGCTATCTGTATATGGACATATTGTACTCATCAGCCATGTAGAGAGCTCTCTGATATGAACATGTTGGACTGATCTGCCTTGTAGCTAACGTTCTAAACATACATACGTTGGACTCATCTGTCATGTAGCTAACTTTCAGTATATGAACATGTTGGATTCATCTGCCATGAAGCTAATACTGTGTATATGGACATGTTGGACTACTTTCTATTTAGCTAGCTCTCAGTATACGGACACATTGGTCTCATCTGCCAAGAAGCTAGAGGTCTGTATTCAGAAATATTGCACTACTCTGCCATGTAGCTAACTCTCTGTATATGGACATTTTGGACTCCTCTGCCATGTAGTTAGCTCTCTGTGAACAGATATGCTGGACTGAACTGCCATGTAGGTAGCTCCATTTATATGAACATATTGGACTTGTTGCCCATGTAGATAGCTCTCTGTATAGGGACATGTTGGACTCATCAGCCATGTAGCCAGCTCTCTCTTTATGAACACGTTGGACTCATCTGCTGTAGCTAGTCCTCTATATATACATGTTCGACTCATCTGCCATGTAGCTAACTCTCAGTATATGGACATGTTGGACTCATCTGGCCTGTAGCTAGAAAACTGTATGTGGAAATGTTGCAGTACTCTGCCATGTAGCTAGCTCTCTGTTTAAGCATATTTTGGACTCGTCTGCCATGTAGCTAGCTTCCTGTTCATGAGTATTTTGGATTGATGTGCCATGTAGCTAACTCTCAGTATATGGACATGTTGGACTCATCTGACATGTAGCTGGCTCTAAGTATATGGACACGATGGACTCATCTGACCTGTAGCTAACCCTCAGTATATGGACATGTTGGACTCATCTGCCCTGTAGCTAGAAAACTGTATATGGAAATGTTGCACTACTCTGCCATGTAGCTAGCTCTCTGTATAAGCACATTTTGGACTCGTCTGCCATGTAGCTAGCTTTCTGTTCATGAGTATATTAGATTGATTTGCCATGTAGGTAGCTCTCTGTATATGAACATATTGGACTCTCTGCCATGTAGGTAGCTCTCAGTATATGGACATGTTGGACTCATCATCCATTTAGCCAGCTGTCTCAGTATATGGATATATTCGACTCATCTTCCTTGTAACTAGCCCTCTAATTATACACATGTTGGACTCATCTGCTACGTAGCTAGAATTCTGTATACGGAAATGATGCACTACTCTGCCATGTAGCTTGCTCTCTGTATATGAACATATTTAACTTGTCTGCCATGTAGGTAGCTGTCAGTATATAGACATGTTGGATTCATCAGCCATGTAGCCAGCTCTCTGTGTATAAACATATCGGACTTCTCCCTGAGCATGGATACGTTGAACTGTTCTGTCATGTAGGTAGCTCCATGTATATGAACATATTGGACTTGTCTGCCATGTGGCTAGCTCTCTGTATATGGACAAGTTGGACTCATCAGCCATGTAGCCAGCTCTCTTTGTATGAACATGTTGGACTCATCTGCCTTGTAGCTAGTCCTCTATATATACATGTTGGACTCAT
>NW_006409155.1:209756-210742 GCF_000296735.1 Chrysochloris asiatica
CTCTGTCCATAGATATGCTGGACTGATCTGCCATGTAGGTAGCTCTCTGTATATGAACAAATGGGACATGTCTACCATGTAGCTAGCTCTATGTGTATTGACATGTTGGACTCATCAGCCATGAAGCATGCTCTCTCTGTATGAACATGTTGGACTCATCTCCCTTGTAGTTCATCCTCTATATATACATGTTAAAGTCAACTGCCATGTAGCTAACTCTCAGTATATGGACATGTTGGAGTCATCTGCCATGTAGCTAGTACTCTGTATATGGACATGTTGGACTACTCTGACATGTAGACAGTTTTCATTATTTGGAAACATTGGACTCATCTGCCATGTAGTTAAAATTCTATATATGGAAATGTTGCCCTATTTTGCAGTGTAGCTATATCTCTGTATATAAACGCATTGGACTTGTCTACCATCTGCTTTTTTGCTAGCCCTCTAAATATACACATGTTTGCCTCATCTGCCATATAGTTAACTCTCAGTATATGGACATGTTGGACTCATCTCCCATGTAACTAGCTCTCTCTATATGGACATTTTGGACTTGTCTGCCATGTAGCTAGCTCTCTGTGCATGGATATGTTGGAATAATCTGCCTTGTAGTTAGCTATCTGTATATGAACATATTGGGCTTGTCTGCCATCTGGCTATCTCTCTGTATATAGACATGTTAGAATCATCTGCCTTATAGCCTGCTCTATTTGTATGAACATACTGGACTCATCTGCCTTGTAGCTCTCTGTATATGGAAACGTTTGACTCATCTGCCATGTAGCTAGTACTCTGTATATCGAAATGTTGCACGACTCTGCCATGTATCTAGCGCTCTGTATATGGACATTTTGGACTCATCTGTCATTTAGAGGGATAAATTCAAGATCATATTTTGGCTCTCTTAGATTTGTTTTCATTTTCTTCAGCTTTAATTTGAATTTGCATATCAGTAATTGATGGTCTGTTCCACAGTCTGCCCC
>NW_006409155.1:212572-214612 GCF_000296735.1 Chrysochloris asiatica
AAATGTTGCACGAATCTGCCAAGTAGTTAACTGTCTGTATAGGGACATTTTGGACTTGTCTGCCATTGTAGCCACCTCTCTGTGCATGAATATGTTGAACTGATCTGCCATGTCAGTTGCTTACTGTATATTAACATATTGGACTTGTCTGCCATGTAGGTAGCTCTCAGTATATCGATATGTTGGACTCATCAACCATGTAGCCAGCTCTCTGTGTATAAACATGTTGGACTCATCTCTGAGCATGGATACGATGGAATGATCTGCCATATAGCTAGGTCTCTGTATATGGACATTTTGGACTCGTCTGCCATCTAGCTGTATCTCTGTATATGGACATTTGGACTCATCAGCAATGTAATCAGCACTCTCTTTATGAATATGTTGGAGACATCGGCCTTGTAGCTAGAACTCTGTATATGGAAATGTTGCACTACTCTGCCATGTAGCTAGCTCTCTGTAAATGAATATTTTGGACTCGTCTGCCCTATAGCTAGCTCTCTTTGTATGAACTTATTGGCCTTATCTGCCTTGTAGCTAACTCTCAGTATATGGACATGTTGGACTTATCTGCAATGTAGCTAGTACTCTGTATATGGACATGTTGGACTACTTTGCCATGTAGTTAGGTATCAGTATATGGACACATTGGACTCATCTGCCATGTAGCTAGAACTCTGTAGATCGAAATGTTGCACTAGTCTTCCATGTAGTTAACTCTCCTTATATGAATATTTTGGACTGGTCTGCCATGTAGCTAGCTCTCTGGGCTTTGATATGTTGGACTAATCTGTCATGTAGGTAGTTCTCTCTATGTGAACATATTGGACTTGACTGCCATATAGCTAGCTCTCTGTATATGGACATGTGGGACTCATCAGCTATATAGGTAGCTCTCTGTGTATGAGCATGTTGGACTGATATGCCTTGTAGCTAGCCCTCTAAATATACACATGTTGGACTCATCTGCCATGTAGCAAGTACTCTGTATATGGACATTTTGGACTCGACTGCCATGTAGCTAGGTCTCTGTGCATGGATATGTTGGACTGATCTGCCATGTAGTTAGCTCTCTACATGAACATATTGGACTCGTCTGTCATATAGCTAGCTCTAAGTGCATGAACATATTGTACATATCTGCCATGTAGCCAGCCCTCTTTATATGGACATGTGGGACACATCAGCCATGTAACCAGCTCTTTCTGTATGATCATGTTGGAGTCATCTGCCTTGTAGTTAGTCCTCTATATATACACATGTTGGGCTCATCTGCCATGTACCTATCTCTCAGTATATGGACATGTTGGACTCATGTGTCTGATAGATAGTCCTCTATATATACACAAGTTGGACTAATCTAACATGTACCTAACTCTAAGTATATGGACATGTTGGAATCATCTGCCATGTACCTAACTTTCAGTATATGTACATGTTGGACACATCAGCCATGTAGCTAGAACTCTGTATATGGAAATGATGCACGACTCTGCGATGTACCTCATTCTCTGTATATGGACATTTTGGATTCGTCTGCCATGTACCTAGCTCTCTGTACATGGATATGTTGGACTAATCTGCCATGTAATTAACTCTCTGTATATGAACATATTGGACTTCTTTGCCATAGAGCTAACTCTCTGTGTATGGAAAAGTTGGAATCACCAGCCATGTAGTCAGTTCTCTCTGTATGAACATGTTGGACTCATGTGCCTTGTAGCTAATCCTCTATATATACACATTTTGGACTAATCTGCCATGTAGCTATCTATCAGTATATGGACATGGTGGAGTCATCTGCTATATAGCTAGAACTGTGAATGTGGAAATGTTGCACAACTCTGCCATGTAGCTAGCTCTCTGTATATGGACATTTTCAATACGTCTGCCATGTACCTAGCTCTGTGTACATGGACATGTTGCACTACTCTGCCATGCAGCTGTTGTTGTTGTCAGGTGCCATCGAGTTGGAACCGACTCATAGTGACCCCATGCACAGCAGAACAAAACAATGTCTGATCCTGGGCCAACCTCACT
>NW_006409155.1:224179-225582 GCF_000296735.1 Chrysochloris asiatica
GACTGATCTACCTTGTAGGTAGCTTGCTGTATATGAACATTTGAGAGTTGTCTTCCATGTAGCTAGCTCTGTGTATATGGACATGTTGGACTCATCAGCCATGTAGCCAGCTCTTTCTCTATGAACATGTTGCACTCATCTGCCTCATAGCTAGTCCTCTTTATATACAGAAGTTGGACTCATCTGCATGTAGCTAATTCTCAGTATAGGGACATGTTGGATTCATCTGCTGTGTTGCTAGTACACTGTATATGGACATGTTAGACTACACTGTTATGTAGGTAGCTCTCACTATATGGACACGTTGGACTCATCTGGCATGTAGGTAGAGCTCAGTATTTGGAACTGTTGCACTACAGTGCCATGTAGCTAGCTCTCTATATATGGACATTTTGTGCTTGTCTGCCATGTAGCTAGCCCTCTGTGCATGAATATGTTGGGCATATCTGCCATGTAGGTAGCTCTCTGTATATGAACATATTGGACTTGTTTGCCATGTAGCTAGCTCTCAGTATATGAACGTATTCCACTTGTCTTCTATGTAGCTAGCTCTCTGTATATGGACTTGTGCTACACATTAGTCATATAACCAGCTCTCTCTGTATGAACATGTTGGACTCATCTGCCTTGTAGCCAATCCTCTATATATACACATATTGGGCTCATCTGCCATGTAGCTGAGTCTAAGTATATGGACATGTTGTACTCGTTTGCCATGACGTTAGCTCTCTGTAAAGGATGATATTGGACTTCTCTGTCATGTAGCTAGTACTCAGTATATGGAAATGTTGTACCCTTCAGCCATGTAGCCAGCTCTCTGTGTATGAACATGTTGGACTCATCTGCCTTGTACCTAGTCCTCTATATATACACATGTTGGACTCCTCTGCCATGTAGCTAACTCTGTATATAGACATGGTGGACTCATCTGTCATGTATCTAGTAATATGTATATGGACATATTGGACTACTCTGCCATGTAGCCAGCTCTCTGTATATGCACACGTTGATCTCATCTACCATGTAGCTAGAACTCTTTATATGGAAATGTTGCACTACCCTGCCATGTAGCTAGCTCTCTGTATATGGATATTTTGGACTTGTCTATCATCTAGCTAGCTCCCTGTACATGGAAATGTTGTATTGATCTGACATGAAGGTAGCTCTCTGTATATGAGCATATTGGACTTGTCTTCCATGTAGTACTTCTCAGTATATGGGCGTGTTGGACTCACCAGCTATGTAGCCAGCTCTCTGTGTATGAACATATTGGACTCATGTGCCTTGAAGCTAGCATTCTAAATGTTTACATGTTGGACTCATATATAGCTAACTCTCAGTATATGGACATGTTGGACTCATCTGCCATGTAGCTAGTACTCTGTATATGGACATGTTGGACT
>NW_006409155.1:225700-234649 GCF_000296735.1 Chrysochloris asiatica
TTGGACTCATTTGCCACATAGCTAGAACTCTGTATTTGGAAATGTTGAACTACTCTGCTATACAGCTATGTCTCTGTATATGGATATTTTGGACTCATCTGCCATGTAGCTAGGTCTCCATGCATGAATATATTGGACAGATCTGCCATGTAGGTAGCTCTCTTTATATGATCATATAGGACTTGTCTGCCATGTGGCTGGCTCTCTGTCTATGGACATGTAGGACTCAAATGCCATGTAGCTATCTCTGTCTGGATGAACATGTTGGACTCATATGCCTTGCAGCTACTCCTGTATATATACACATGTTGGACTCATCTGCCATGGAGCTAGCTCTCTGTAGATGGACATGTTGTACCCATCAGCCATGTAGCTAGCTCTCTCTATGTGCACACGTTGGACTCATCTATCTTATAGTTAGTACTCTCTATATACACATGTTGGACTCATCTGCCATGTAGCTAACTCTCAGTATATGGACATGTTTGACTCCTCTGCGATGTAGCTAGTACTCTGTATATGGACATGTTGTACTACTCTGCCATGTAACTAGCTCTCAGTATATGGAGACGTTTTACTCATCTGCCATGTAGCTAGAACTCTGTATATTGAAATATTGCACTACTCTGCCATGTAGCTAGGTCTCTCTATATGGACATTTTGGTCTTGTCTGCCACGTAGCTAGCTCTCTGTGCATGGATATGTTGTACTGATTTTCCATGAAGGTAGCTCTCTGTATATGAACATATTGGACATGTCTGCCATGTAGGTATTTCTCAGTATATGGACTTGTTGGACTCATCTTCCATGTAGCCAACTCTCTATGTATGAACATGGTGGACTCATCTGACTTGTAGCCAGCCGTCTAAATATTCACATGTTGGACTCATCTTCCATGTAGCTAACTCTCAGTATATGCACATGTTGGATTCATCTGACATTTAGCTAGTACTCTGTA
This sequence comes from Chrysochloris asiatica, assembly GCF_000296735.1. NCBI lineage: Eukaryota > Metazoa > Chordata > Mammalia > Afrosoricida > Chrysochloridae > Chrysochloris > Chrysochloris asiatica. Next base: position 226,659 of record NW_006409155.1, read on the forward strand.
TATGGCCAAGTTGGACTCCTCTGCCATGCAGCTAGCTCTCAGTATATGGTCACGTTGGACTCATCTGCCATGTAGCTAGTACTCTGTATATCGAAAAGTTTCACTAATCTGCCATGTAGCTAGCTTTCTCTAGATGGATATGTTTGACTGATCTGCTTTGTAGGTAGCTCTCTCTATATGAACATATTGTTCTTGACTGCCATGTAGCTAGCTCTCTGTATATGGAAATATGGGACTCATGAGCCATGTAACCAGCTCTCTCTGTATGAACATGTTGGAATCATCTTCCTTGTATCTAGTCCACTATATATACACATGTTGGACTCATCTGCAATGTAGCCAACTCTAAGTATATGGACATGTTGGACTCAACTGCCATGTAGCTAACTCAGTATATGGACATGTTGGACTCATCTGCCATGTAGCTAAAACTCTATATATTGAAATGTTGCACTACTCTGCCATGTAGCTAGCTTTCTGTATATTGATATGTTGGACTCATCTGCCATGGTGCTAGAACACTGTATATGGAAATGTTGCACTACTCTGCCATGTAGCTAGCACTCTGTATATGGACATTTCTTGACTGCCATGTAGCTAGCTCTGTGTATATGGACGTGTTGGACTCATCCGCCATGTAGCCAGCTCTTTGTCTATGAACATGTTGCAATCATCTGCCTTGTTGCTAGTCCTTGTTATATACACATGTTGGACGCATCTGCATGTAGCTAACTCTCAGTATATGGACATGTTAGAGTCATCTGCCATGTTGCTAGTACTCTGTATATGGACATGTTGGACTACTCTGACATGTAGCTACCTCTCAGAATATGTACACGTTGGACTCATCTGCCTTGTAACTAGAACTCTGTATATGGAAATGTTGCACTACTCAGCCATGTAGCTAGTGCTCTGTAGATGGACCTTTTGGACTCATCTGCCATGTAGCTAGCTCTCTGTGCATGGATATGTTGTACTGATCTGCCATGAATGTAGCTCTCTGGATATGAACATGTTGGACTTGTCAGCTATGTAGCTAGCTCTCAGTGTATGGACATGTTGGACTCATCAGACATGTAGCTAGCTCTCTGTGTATGGACATATTGGACTCATCTACCTTGTAGCTAGCCCTATAAATATTCACATGTTGGACTCATTTGCCACTTAGCTAACTCTCAGTATATGGACATGTTGGATTCATCTGTCATGTAGGTAGAAGTCTATATATGGAAATGTTGGACTACACTGCAATGTAGCTAGCTCACAGTATATGGACACGTTGGACTCATCTGCCATGTAGCTAGCTCTCTATAGATGGATATGTTGGACTGATCTGGAATGTGGCCATCTCTCTCTGTATGAACAGGTTGGATTCATCTGCTTTGTAGCTAGTCTTCTATATATACACATGTTGGACTCATCTGCCATGTAGCTTACTTTCAGTATATGGACATGTTGGACTCATCTGCCATGTAGCTTGTACTCTGTATATGGACATGTTGAAATTCTCTGATATGTAGATAGCTCTGAGTATATAGACACGTTGGTCTCATCTGTCATGTAGCTAGAACTCTGTATATGGAAATGTTGCACTACTCTGCCAGCGAGCTAGCTCTCTGTGCATGGTTATGTTGGAATGATCTTACATGTACGTAGCTCTCTGTATACTAACATATTGGACTTGCCTGCCATGTATATGGACATATTGGAATCATCAGCAGTGTAGACATCTCTAACACTGTGAACATATTGGACTCATCTGCCTTGCAGCTAATCCTCTCTATATACACACTTTGGACTTATCTGCCATGTAGATAGAACTCTGTATATGGAAATGTTGCACTGCTCGGCCATGTAGCCAGCTCTTTGAATATGGACATTTTCATTTTGTCTGCCATGAAGTTAGCTCTCTGTGCATGGATATTTTGGTCTGATCTACCATGTAGGTAGCTCTCTGTATATGAACATATTGGACTCATCTGCACTTTTGCTTGCACTCTGTATATGGACCTGTGGGACTCAAGAGCCATGTAGCCAGTTCACTCTGAATGAGCATGTTGGACTTATCTGCCTTGTAGCTACTCCTGTATGTATGCACATGTTGGATTCATCTGCCATGTAGCTAACTCTTAGTATATGGGCATGTTGGACTCATCTGCCCGTAGCTAGAACTCTGTATATGGAAATGTTGGATTACACTGCCATTTAGCTAGCTCTCTGTATATGGATATTTTGGACTCGTCTACCATGTAGCTAGCTGCCTGTGCATGGATATTTTGGACTGATCTGCCATGTAGGTATTTCTATGTATATGAACACATTGGACTTGTCTGCACTGCAGCCAACTTTCCCATATGGACCTGTGGGACTCATCACCAATGTAGCCAACTCTCTCTGTGTGAACATGTAGACCACATCTGCCTTGTAGCTACTCCTGTATGTATACACATGTTGGAATCATATGCCATGTAGCTAGCTCTCAGTATATGGACACATTGGTCTCATCTGGCATGTAGCTAGAACTCTGGATATGGAAATGTTGCACTACACTTTCATGTAGCTTGCTCTCTGTATATGGATATTTTGGACTCCTCTGCCATGTAGCTACCTCTCTCTGTATGCACATGTTGGACTCATCTCCCTTTTAGCTTGTCTTCTATATATACGCATGTTGGACTTATCTGCCATGTAACAAGTACTCTGTATATGGACATTTTGGACTACTCTGCTATGTAGCTACTCTCAGTGTATGGACATGTTGCACTCATCTGCCATGTATCTACACCTGTCTATGAAAATATTGCACTACCCTACCATGAAGCTAGCTGCTGTACATGGACATTTTGGACTCGTCTGCTATGTAGCTAGCTCTCTGTGCATGAATATGTTGGACTCATCTGCCATGTAGGTACTCTCTGTTTATGATCATATAGGAATTTTCTGCCATGTAACTAGCTTTCTGTATATGGACATGTTGGTCTCATCAGCCATGTAGCCAGCTCTCTCTGTATGAACATGTTGGATTCATCTGCCTTGTAGGTAGTCCTCTGTATATACACATGTTGGAGTCATCTGTCATGTAGCTACTCTCAGTATGTGGACATGTTGCACTCATCTGCTATGTAGCTAGTACTCTGTGTGTGGACATGTTTGACTACTGTTCCTTGTAGCTAGCTCTCAGTATATGGACATGTTGGAATCATCTGCCATGTAGCTAGAGCTCTGTATATGGAAAAGTTGCCCTACTCTTCCATGTACGTAGCTCTCTGTTTTGGACATTTTGGACACATCTGCCATGAAGCTAGCTCTCTGTGCATGGATATGTTAGACTGATCTGCCATGTAGTTAGGTCTCTGTATAGGAACATATTGGACTTATGTGCCATGTATGTAGCTCTCTTTATATGGACAAGTTAAACTCATCAACCATGTAGCTAGCCCTCTCTGTATGAAAATGTTGGACTCATCTGTCTTGTAGTTAGTCCTCTATATTTACACCTGGTGGACTCATCTGCCATGTAGCTAGAACTCTGTATATGGAAAAGTTGCCCTACTCTTCCATATAGCTAGCTATCTGTATATGGACATTTTGGACTCGTCTGCCATGTAGCTAGCTATCTGTGCATGGATATTTTGGACTGATCTGCCATGTAGGTAGCTCTCTGTATATGGAAATGATAAAATATTCTGCCGTGTAGCTAGCTCTCTGTATATGAACATATTGAACTTGTCTGCCATGTAGCTAGTTCTCTGTATATTGACATGTTCGACTCATCAACCATGTAGACATCTCTCTGTGTATGAACATGTTGGACTCATGTACCTTGTAGCTAGCCCTCTAAATATACACATGTGGGACTCATCTGCCGTGTAGCTAACTCTCAGTATACGGACATGTTGGACTCATCTGTCATGTAACTAATACTCTGTATTTGGACATGTTGGACTACTCTGCCATGTAGCTAGTTCTCTGTGCATGGATACTTGGACTTATGTGCCACAGATGTAGCTCTCTATATATGGCATTGTTGCACTATTCTGCCATGTAGCTAACTCTTTGTATATGGACATTTTGGACTTGTCTGCCATGTATACCTAGATCTCTGTGCATGGATATCTTGGACTGACCTGCCATGTAGATAGTTCTCTGTATATGAACATATTGGAATTGTCTGCCATGTCGCTATCTCTCTGTATATAGACATGTGGAACTCATCATCCATGTAGCCAGCTGTCTCTGTATGAACATGTTGGATTCATCTGCCATGTAGCTACTGTTCTATATATACATATGTTGAACTCATCTGCCATGTAGCTAACTCTCAGTATATGGACATGTTGAACCCTTCTGCCATGTAGCTAGAACTCTATATATGGAAATGTTGGACTTCTCTGCCATGTAGCTAGCTCTCTTTATATGGATATTTTGGACTCATCTGCCTTGTAGCTAGCTCTCTAAATATACACATGCTGGACTCATCTGTGATATAGCTAACTGTCAGTATATGGACACGTTGGACTCATCTGCCATGTAGCTAATACTCTGTATATGGACATTTTGGACTCGTCTGTCACTTGGCTACCTCCCTGTGCATGGATATGTTGGACTGATCTGCCATGTAGGTAGCTCTCTGTATATGAACATATTGAACTTGTCTGCCATGTAGCTAGTTTTAAGTGTATCGACATGTTGGACTCATAGGCCATGTAGCCAGATCTCTATGTATGAACATCTTGGAATCATCTACATTGTAGCTAGCCATCTAAATATATACATGTTAGACTCATCTGCCATGTAACTAACTCTCAGTATGTGGACATGTTGGAATTATCTGCCATATAGCTAGTACACTGTATTTGGACATGTTGGACTACTCAGCCATGCAACTAGCTCTCAGTATATGGACATGTGGACTCATCTACCATGCAGTAGTACTCTGTATATGAACATATTGGATTACTCTGTGATGTAGCTATCTCAGTATATGGACACATTGGACTCATCTAGAAGTCTTTATTTGGACATGTTTAACTACTCTGCCATGTAGCTAGCTTTCACTATATGGTCATGTTGTACTCGTCTGCCTTGTAGCTAGAACTCTGTACATGGAAAGCTTGCACTACTGTGCCATGTAGCTACCTCTCTGCATATGGACATTTTGGACTCATCTTCCATCTCTCTGTGCATGGATATCATGGACTGATCTGCCATGTAGGTAGCTTTCTGCATGTAAACATATTGGACTTATTTGCTATGTAGCTAGGTCTTAGTTTATGAACATGTTGGACTCATCTGCCATGTAGCTAGAGCTTTGTATATGCAAATATTTCTCTACTCTGCCATGCAGGTAACTCTCTGTATATGGACATTTTGGACTCGTCTGCCATGTATCTAGCTCTCTGTGGATTGATATGTTGGACAGATCTGTCATGTAGGTAGCTCTCTTTATATTAACGTACTGGAGTTGTCTGCTATGTCGCTAACTCACTGTATATGGTCATGTTGGACGCATAAGCCTTGTAGCCAGCTTTCTCTGTATGAACATTTGGGACTCATCTGCCATGTAGCTAACTCTCAGTATGTGGACATGTTGGTTTCACCTTCCATGTAGCTAGCACTCTGTATATAGACATTTTGGACTCGTCTGCTATGTAGTTAGATCTATGTATATGGAAATGTTGCTCTATTCCGACAGTAGCTAGCTCTCTGTATATAGACATTTAGGGCTCACCTGCCATGTAGCTAGCACTCTGTGCATGGATATCTTAGACTGATCTGCCATGTAGTTAGCTCTCTGCATATGAACATATTGTCGTTCTCTACCAAGTAGCTAACTCTCACTATATGGACATGTTGAAATCATCAGCCATGTAGCCAGCTCTCTCTCTATGAATATGTTTGACTCATCTGCCTTGTAGCTAGCACTCTAAATATACACATGTTGGACTCATCTGCCATATAGCTAACTCTCAGTACATGGACATGTTGGACTCATCTGCCATGTAGCTAGTACTCTGAATATTTACATGCTGGACTACTTTGCCATGTAGCTAGCTCTCAGAATATGGACACTTTGGACTCATCTGCCATGTAGCTGTCTCTCAGTATATGAACACGTTGGATTTATCTGCCATATAGCTAAATATCTGTATATGGAAATGTTGCACTACTCTGACAAGTATCTAGCTATCTCTATATGGACATTTTGTACTCATCTGCCATGTAGCTAACTTTCTGTGCATGGATATCATGGACTGATCTTCCATGTATGTAGCTCTGTGTTTATGAATATATTGGACTTTTCTGCCATGAAGCTAGCTCTCAGTATATGGACACGTTGGACTCATCTGCCATGTAGCTAGAGCTCTGTATATAGAAATGTTGCACTACTCTGCCATGTAGCTAGCTCCCTGTATATGGACATGTTTGTCTCATCAGCCATGTAACCAGCTCTCTCTGTAATAACATGTTGGACTCATCTGCCTTGTAGTTAGTCCTCTATATATACACAAGTTGGACTCATCTACAATGTAGCTAATTCTATATGGACATGTTGGACTCACCTACCATGTAGCTAGTACTCTGTATATGGAAATGTTGCACTAATCTGTCATGAAGCTAGCTCTTTGTATTTGGACATTTTGAACTCGTCTGCCATATCCCTAGCTCTCTGTGAATTGATATCTTGGACTGATCTGCCATCTAGGTAGCTCTCTGAATATGAACATAATGGACTTGTCTGCCCTGTAGCTAGCTCTTTGTATATGGACTTTTGGACTCCTCAGCAATGTAGCCAGCTCTCTCTGCATGAATATGTTCGACTCATCTGCCTTGTAGCTAGCCTTCTAAATATACAGATGTTGAACTCATCTGCCATGTAGCTAAATCTCAGTACATGTAGATGATGGACTCATCTGCCATGTAGCTAGTTTTCTGTGTATGGACATGTTGAATTACTGTGTCATGTAGCTAGCTCTCAGTATATGGACATGTTGTACCTTTCTGCCATGTAGCTAGAACTCTGTATGTGGAAATGTTGCACTACTCTGCCATGTAGCTAGCTCTCTGTGCATAGATATGCTGGACTGATCTACCATGTAGGTAGCTCCCTGTATATGAACATATGGGACTTGTCTGCTATGTAGCTAGCTCTCTGTATAGAGACATGTGTAACTCTTCAGCCATGTAGACAGCTCTATGTGTATTAATATTTTCAACTCATCTACCTTGTACCTCATCCTCTGTATATACATTTTGGACTCATCTGCCATGTAGCTAACTCTCAGTCTATGGACATGTGGGACTCATCTGCCATGTAGCTAGTACTCTCAGTCTATGGACATGTTGGACTACTCTGCCATGTAGCTAACTCTCACTATATAGACACGTTGGACTCATCTGCCATGTAGCTAGAGCTCTGTATATGGAAATGTTGCTCTACTCTGCCATTTAGCTAGCTATCACTAATGGTGACGTTGTTCTCGTCTGCCATGTAGCTAGAGCCCTGTACATGGAAATGTTGCACGACTCTGCCATGTAGCTATCTCTCTGTATATGGACTTTTTGACTCGTCTGTCATGTAGCTAGCTCTTTGTGCATGGATATGTTGGACTGATCTTAATATAGGTAGCTCTCTCTATATGAACATATTGGACTTGTCTGCCATGTAGCTAACTCTAAGTATATGGACATGTTGGACTCATCAGCCATGTAGCCAGCTCTCTTTGTATGAACATGTTGGACTCACCTTCCTTGTAGCTAGTCCTCTATATATACACATGTTGGAATCATCTGTCTTGTAGCTATCTCTCAGTATATGGACATGTTAGACTCATCTGCCATGTAGCTAGTATTCTGTATATGAACATGTTGGACTACTCTGTCATGTAGCTAGTCATGTAGCTAGCTCTCTGTATGTGGATATTTTGCGCTCATCTGCCATGTACCTAGCTCACTCTGCATGGATATGTTGAACTGATGTTACATGTAGG
>NW_006409155.1:240739-242310 GCF_000296735.1 Chrysochloris asiatica
TGTGCTATGTAGCTAGCTCTCAGTATATGGACACGTTGTATTCATCTGCCATGTAGCTAGAACTCTGTATATGGAAATGTTGCTCTATGCTGCCATGAAGGTAACTCTGTATATATGAACACGTTGGACTCATCTGCCATGTAGCTAGAACTCTGTATATGGAAACGTTGTACTACTGTGCCATGTAGCTAGCTCTCTATTTATGGACAATTTGGACTCGTCTGCCGTGTAACTAGCTTTCTGTACATGGACATGTTACACTGATCTGACATGTAGGTAGCTCTCTGTGTATAAACATATTGGACTTCTCTGCCTTGTAGCTAGCTCTCAGTATATGGACATGGTGGACTCATCAGCCATGGAGCCAGCTGTCTATTTATGAACAAGTTGTACCCATCTGCCTTGTATCTAGCCCTCTAAATATAAACATGTTGGAATCTTCTTCCATGTATATAACATTCAGTATATGGACAAGTTGGACTCATCTGACATGTACCTAGTACTCTGTATATGGACATATTGGAGTACTCTGGCATGTAGCTAGCTCTCAGTATATGGACACGTTGGACTCATCAGCCAAGTAGCTAGAACTGTGTATATGGAAATGTTGCACTACACTGCCATATATCTAGTACTCTGTATATGGACAAGTTGGACTACTCTGCCATGGAGCTACCTCTATATATATGGACATGATGGATTCATTTGCCATATAGCTAGAACTCTGTATATGGAAATGTTGTACTACTCTGCCATATAGATCTCTCTCTGTATATGTACATTTTGGATTCAACTGCTATGTATCTAGCTCTCTGTACATGCATATGTTGGACTCATCTGACATGTAGGTAGCTCTCTGTATATGAAGATATTGGACTTGTATGCCATGTAGCTAGCTCTCAGTATGTGGACATGGTGGACTCATCGGCCACGTAGCTAGTACTATGCATATTGACATGTTGGAGTACTCTGCTATGTATCTAGCTCTCATAAATGGACACGTTGGACTACTCTGCCATGCAGCTAGAACTCTGTAAATGGAAATATTGGACTACTCTGCCATGTAGCTAGCTCTCTGTATATAGACACGTTGGAATCATCTGCCATGTAGCTACTACTCTGTATATGGAAATATTGCTCTACTCTGCATTAAGCTAGCTCTCTGTATATGGACATTTTGGACTCGTCTGCCAATTATCTAGCACTCTGCATATGGATATATGTTGGACTGATCTTCTATGTAGGTAGTTCTCTGGATATGAAGATATTGGACTTATCTGTCATATAGCTAGTCCTCTTAATATACATATATTGGGCTCATCTGCCATGTAGCTAACGCTAAGTGTAATCACATGTTGGACTCATCTGCCATCTAGCCTACTCTCTCTGTATGATCATGTTGGACTCATCTGCCTTGTAGCTAGCCTTCTAAATATACATATGTTGGACTCATGAGCCATGTAGCTAACTCTCAGTATTTGGACATGTTGGACTCATCAGCCATGTAGCTAGCACTTTGTTTTTGAACGTGTTTGACTACTCTGCCATGTAGCTAGTTCTCTATATATGGA
>NW_006409155.1:243605-245076 GCF_000296735.1 Chrysochloris asiatica
TTTCTAGCTAGAACTCTGTATATGGAATTGTTGCACTACTCTGCCATGTAGCTAGCTCTCTGTGTATGGACCTTTTATACTCATCTGATATGTAGCTAGCTCTCTGTGCATGGATATGTTGAACTGATCTACCATGTAGGTAGCTCTCTGTATAGGAACATATTGGACTTGTCTGCCATGTACCTAGATTTCAGTGTATGGTCATGTTGGGCTCTTAAGTCATATACCCTGCTCCCTGTGTATGAGAATGTTGGACTCACTTGCCTTGTAGTTCGTCCTCTATATATACACATGTTGGACTCATCTGGCATGTAGCTAGTACTCTGTATATGGACATGTTGGACTACTCTGCCATGTAGCTAGAACTCTGTATATGTAAATGTTGCACTACTCTGCCATGTAGCTTACTCTCTGTACATAGACACGTTGGACTCATCTTCCATGTAGCTAGAACTCTGTATATGGAAATGTTACAATGCTCTGTCATGTAGCTTTCTCTCTGTATATGGACATTTTGGACTAGTCTGCCATGTAGCTAGCTCTCTGTGCATGGATATGTTAAACTGATCCGACATGTAGATAGCTCTCTGTATATGAACATATTGGACTTGTCTGCCATGTAGCCAGCTCTCAATGTATGGACATTTTGGCCACATCAGCCATGTAGCCTGTTCTCTGTGTATGAGAATTTCAGATTCACATGCCTTGTAGCTCGTCCTCTATATATACACATGTTGGAATCATCTTCCATGTAGCTAGAACTCTGTGTGTGGACATTTTGGACTACTCAGCCATAGAGCTAGCTCTATGTGTATGGACATTTTGGACTCATCTGCCATGTTGCTAGCTCTATGTGTATGGATATGTTGAACTAATCTGCCATGTAGGTAACTCTCTGTATATGAACATATTAGACTTGTTTGCCATGTAGCTAGTTCTCAATATATGGACATGTTGGACTCATCAGCCACGTAGCCTGCTCTCTGTGTATGAGAATGTGGAACTCACCTGCCTTGTAGCTTGTCCTTTATGTGCATGGATATGTTGAACTGATCTACCATGTAGGTAGCTCTCTGTATATGAAGATATTGGACTTGTCTGCCATGTAGCTAGCTCTCAGTATATGGACCTGATGGAGACATCTGTCATCTAGCTACTATTATGCATATGGACGTGTTGGAGTACTCTGCTATGTATCTAGCTCTCATAAATGGACACATTGGACTACTCTGCCATTTAGCTAGAACTCTGTATATAGAAATGTTGGACTACTCTGCCATGTAGCTAGCTCTCTGTATAGGAACATTTTGGACTCATCAGCCATGTAGCCAGCTGTCTGTGGATGAACATGTTGGACACATCTGACTTGTAGCTAGCCCTCTAAATATACACATGTTGGACTCATCTGCCATGCATCTAACTCTCAGAATATGAACATGTTGGATGCATCTGCCAAGTAGCTAGTACTCTG
>NW_006409155.1:246811-248062 GCF_000296735.1 Chrysochloris asiatica
TCCATATATGGGCATGTTGGACTACTCTGCAATGTAGCTAGCTCTCAGTGTATTCACAAGTTGGACTCATCTGTTATGTAGCTAGAACTCTGTATATGGAAATCTTGCACTACTTTGCATTGTAGCTAGCTCTCTGTATATGGACACATTGTTCTCATCTGCCATGTAGCTAGAACCCTGTATATGGAAATGTTGCACTACTCTGCCATGTAGCTAGATCTCTGTATTTGGACCTGGACTCATCTGCCATGTAGCTAGAACTCTGTATATGCACATGTTGTGCTACTCTGTCATGTAGCTAGCTCTCAGTATCTGGATACATTGGCCTCATCTGCCATGTAGCTAGAACTCTGTATATGGAAATGATGCACTACTCTGCCATGTAGCTAGCTCTCTGTATACGGACATTATGGACTCGTCTGCCATGTAGCTAGCTCTCTCTACATGGTTATGTAGGAATGATCTGCCTTGTAGGTAGCTCTCTGCATGTGAACATACTGAACTTGTCTGCCATGTAGGTAGCTCTCTGTTTATGGAAATGTTGAATTCATCAGCCATGTAGCCAGCTCTCTGTTTATGAACATGTTGGACTCATCTGCCTTGTAACAGGTCCTCTATATATACATATGTTGGACTAATCTGCCATATATCTAGAACTCAGTATATGGAAATGTTGCACTACTCTGCCATGTATCTAGCTCTCTATATATGGACACATTGGACTCATTTGCCATTGAGCTAGAACTCTTTATAAGGAAATGTTGCACTGCTCTGCCATGTAGCTAGCTCTCAATATATGGACATGTTGGACTCATCAGCCATGTAGCCAGCTCTCTGTGTATGAACATGCTGGATTCATATGCACGGGATCTAGCCCTCTAAATATTCACATGTTGAACTCATCTGAAAAGCAGATAACTCTCAGTATATGGACATATTGTATAATCTGACATGTATCTTGTACTCTGTATATGGACATGTTGGACTACTCTGCCATGTAGCTAGCTCTCAGTATATGGGCCCGTTGGAATCATCTGTCATATAGCTAGAACTCTGTACATGGACATGTTGGACTACTCTGCCATGTAGCTAGCTCTCAGTAAATGGACATGTTGGACTCATCTGCCATGTAGCTAGAACCCTTTATATGGAAATGTTGCTCTACTCTAACATGTATCTAGCTCTCTGTATATGGACACTTTGGACACTGCCATGTAGCTAGCTGTCAGTATAAGGACAACTTTGAATCCT
>NW_006409155.1:250267-250875 GCF_000296735.1 Chrysochloris asiatica
TGCCATGTAGGTAGCTCTCTGTATATGAACACGTTGGACTCATCTGTCTTGTAGCTAGAACTCGTGTATGGAAATTTTGCACTACTCTGCCATGTAGCTAGCTTTCTGTATATGGACACATAGGACTCATCTGCCATGTAGCTAGAACTCTGTATATGGAAATGTTGTACTACTCTGCCATGTAGCTAGCTCTCAGTATATAGACACTTTGGACTCGTCTGCCAAGTAGCTAGCTCTCTATACATGGATATGTTGGACTTATCTGCCATGTGGTTTGCCTTCTGTATATGAGCATATTGGACTTGTGTGCCATGAAGCTAGTTCTCAGTATATGGACATGTTTTACTTAATCAAACATGTGGCCAGACTTCTGTGTATGAACATGTTGGACTCCTCTGCCTTGTAGCTTGCCCTCTAAATATACACATGTTAGATGTATCAGCCATGTAGCTAACTCTCAGTATATGGACATATTGGACTCATCTGCCCTGTATCTAGAACTCCATGCATGGAAATGTTGCATTACTCTCCCATGTAGCTAGCTCTCTGTATATGGACACATTGGACTCACCTGCCATGTATTTAGAACTCTCTATAAGGAAATGTTG
>NW_006409155.1:252760-261876 GCF_000296735.1 Chrysochloris asiatica
TGTCCATATACTGAGAGCTAGCTACAGGGCAGATGTATCCAAAATGTCCATATGCAGAGAGCTAGCTACATGGCAGAGTAGTGCAAAATTTCCATATACAGAGTAAAAGCTTCATGGTAGATGAGTCCAACATGTCCATATAGTGAGAATCAGATACAGTGCAGATGTGTCCAACATGTGTATATTTAGATGGCTAGCTACAAGACAGATGTATTGAACATATTCATACAGAGAGAACTGGCTACATGGCTGATGAGTCCATCATGTCCATATACTGATAGCTAGAAACTTGGTAGACAAGTCAAATATGTTCATAATCATAGAGCTACCTACATGACAGATCAGTACAGCATATCTGTGCACAAAGAGTACAAATTGTCCATATACAAAGAGCTAGCTACATGGCAGAGTAGTGCAACATTTCCATATACAGAGTACTAGCTACATGACATATGAGTCCAACGTGTCCATATACTGAGGGATAGCTACATGGCAGAGTAGTCCAACTTGTCCATATACAGAGTACTAGCTACATGGCAGATGAATCCAACATGTCCATATACTGAGAGTTAGCTACATGGCAGATGAGTACAACATATGTATATATAGAGGACTAGCTACAAGTCAGGTGAGTCCAACATGTTTATATAGAGAGAGCTGACCACATGCCAGACAAGTCCAAAATGTCCATATACAGAGAGCCTATTAGTGTAGCATTTGCATATACATTGTTCTAGCTACATGGCAGATGAGTCCAATGTGTCCATATACTGAGAGACAGCTACAGGGCAGATGAGTCCAACGTGTCCATATCTTGAGAGCTAGCTACTTGGATTTGTACTCCACGTTTCCATGTGCAGAGTACTAGCTACATGGCAAATAGGTCCAACATGTCTATATACAGAGAGCTATCTACGTTACGGAGTAGTGCAACATTTCCATGTCCAGAATTCTAGCTACATGGCAGATTAGTTCAACGTGTCCATATAATGAGAGTTATCTACATGGCAGATGAGTCAAACATGTGTTTATTTAGAGGACTAGCTACAAGGCAGATGAGTCCAACGCGTTCATACTGAGAGAGCTGGCTACATGACAGGCGAGTACAACATGTGCATATACAGAGAGCTAGCTACATGACATACAAGTCCCATATGTTTATATACAGAGAGCTACCTACATGGCAGATCAGTCCAACATATCCATGCAAAGGGAGCTAGCTACATGGCAGATGAATCCAAAATGTCCATATAATGAGCACTAGCTTCATGGCAGAGTAGTGCAACATTTCCATATACAGAGTACTATCTCCATGGCAGATGAATCTATCATGTTCATATACAGAATTCTAGCTACATGGCAGAGTAGTCCAACATGTCCACATATAGAGTACTAGCTACATGGCAAATGGGTCCAACATGTCTATATACAGTGAGGGCTGGGTATATGTCTGATGAGTCCATCATGTCCGATTACAGAGAGGTAGCTACATGGAATACAAGTCCGATATGTTAATATACAGAGAGCTACCTATTTGGCTGATTAGACCAACATATCCATGTAGAGAGAGCTTGCTACATGTCAGACGAGGCCAAAATGTCCATATACAGAGAGATGTCTACATGACGGAGTAGTGCAACATTTCCATATACAGAGTTCCAGCTACATACCAGATGAGTCCAACGTGTGCATATACTGAGAGCTAGCTACATGGCAGAGTAGTGCAACATATTCATGAACCGAGAGCTAGCTCCACGGCAGATGAGAACAAAATGACCATATACAGAGACCTAGTTCATGGCAGAATAGTGCAACATTTCCATATACAGAGTTGTAGCTACATGGCAGATGAGTCCAACATGTGTATACACTGAAGAGAAGATACAAGGCAGATGAGTCCAACATGTTCATACAGAGATGTGGCTACATGGTTGGAAAGTCCAACATGTCCATATACTGAGGGCTAGGTACATGGCAGACAAATCCAATATGTTCATATACAGAGAGCTACCTACATGGCAGATCAGTCCAACATATCCATGCACAGAGATCTAGCTACATGGCAGAGGAGTCCAACATGTCCATTTACTGAGAGCTAGCTACATGGCAGAGTAGCACAACATGTCCATATACAGAGTACTAGCTGCATGGCAGATGAGTCCAACAAGTCCATATACTGAGAGTTAGTTACATGGTGTTGAGTCCAGCATGTGTATATTTAGAGGGTTCGCTACAAGGCAGATGAGACCAACATGTTCATAAAGAGAGAGCTGGTTACATGGATGATGAGTCTAACATGTCCATATGCTAAGTGCTAGCTACATGGCAGATGAGTCCAAAATGATCATATACGTAGAGCAGGCTTCATAGTAGAGTAGTGCAACATTTCCACATACAGAGTTCTAACTACATGGCATATGAGTCCAACGTGTCCACGTACACAGAGCTAGTAACATGGCAGAGTAGTGTAACATTTAGATGAGTCCAACATGCCCATATACTGAGAGCTAGCTACATGTCAGATGAGTCCCATATGTTCATATACAGAGAGCTACCTACATGTCAGATCAATCCAACATATCCATGTACAGAGAGATAGCTACATGGCTGATGAGTCCAAAATGAACATATACAGAGAGCTAACTACATGGAAGAGTAGTGCAACATTCCCATATGCAGCATTCTAGCTACATGGCAGAAGAGTGTAAAGTTTCCATATACAGAGAGCTAGCTACATGGCATAGTAGTGTAACATTTCCATATACAGAGGTCTAGCTACATGGCAGATGAGTCCAACGTGTTCATATACTGAGAGCTAGCTACATGGCAGAGAAGTCCAATATGTTTATATACAGAGAACTACCTACATGTCAGATCACTCCATCATTTCCATGTAAGAGAGCTAGCTACATGGCAGACGAGTCAAAGTGTCCATAAATAGAGATCTAGCTCGGTGGGAGAGTAGTGCAACATTTCCATATACAGAGTTCTAGCTATATGGCAGATGAGTCCAATGTGTCTATACATACAGAGTTAGGCTCATAGCAGAGTAGAGCAACATTTCCATATACATAGTTCTAGCTACAAGGCAGATGAATACAATGTGTCCATATACTGAGAGGTAGCTACATAGCAGAGTACTCCAACATGTCCATATACAGAGTACTAGCTACAATGCTAATGAGTCCAACTTGTCCATATAATGTGCTCTAGCTACATGGCAGACAAGTCCAATAACTTCATATACAGAGAGCTACCTACATGGCAAATCAGTCCAACGTATCTATGCACCGAGAGCTAGCTCCATGGGTGACGATTCCAAAATGTCCATAAACAGAGAGCTAGCTACATGGCAGAGTAGTCCAATAGGTCCATATACAGAGTACGAGCTGCATGTCAGATGAGTCCAACTTGTCCATATACTGAGTGTTATATACATGGAAGATGATTCCAACATATTTATATTTAGAGGGCTAGCTACAATGCAGATGAGTACAACATATTCATAAACAGACAGCTGGCTCCATGGCTGATGAGTCCACCATGTCCATATACTGAGAGCTAGCTACATGGCAGAGAAGTCCAATATGTTCATATACAGAGAGTTACCTACATGGCAGAGTAGTGCAACATTTCCATATACGGAGTTCTAGCTACATGTCAAATGAGTTCAACGTGTCCATATATAGAGAGCTAGCTCCATGGCAGAGTAGTACAACATGTCCATATACAGAATACTAGATACACAGTAGAGTAGTGCAACATTTCCATATACATAATTTTAGCTACATGTCAGATGAGTCCAATGTGTCCATATACTGAGAGCCAGCTACATGGCAGAGTACTACAATATGCCCATATACAGAGTACTAGCTACATGTCAGATGAGTCCAACTTGTCCATATACTGAGTGATATATACATGGAAGATGATTCCAACATGTTTATATTTAGAGGGCTAGCTACAAGGCAGATGAGTACAACATGTTCATAAACAGACAGCTGGCTTCATGGCTGATGAGTCCAACATTTCCATAAACTTAAAGTTAGCCACGTGGCAGATGAGTCCATCATATGTATATTTAGAGGATTAGCTACATGGCAGACAAGACCAATATCTTCATATACAGAGAGCTACCTACATGGCAGATTAGTCCAACGTATCCATGCCCAGAGAGCTAGCTATATGGCTGACGATTCCACAATGTCCATATACAGAGAACTGCCTCCATAGCTGATCAGTCCAACATATCCATGTGCAGAGTGCTAGATAGTTGGCATACGAGTCCAAATATCCATATACAGAGTACTAGCTACATGGCTGATGATTCCAATGTGTCCATATACAGAGAGAGAGCTACAAGGCAGAGTAGTCCAACATTTCCATATACAGAGATCTAGCTACATGGCAGAGTAGACCAACGTGTCCTTTGATGAGAGCTAGATACATAGCAGAGTACTCCAACATGTCCATATGCATAGTACTAGCTACATGGCCGATGAGTCCATCATGGTCACATACTGAGAGCTAGCTACATGGCAGACAAGTCCAAAATGTCCATATACAAAGAGCTAGCTACATGGCAGAGTAGTACAATATTTCCATATACAGAGTTCTAGCTAAATGGCAAATGAGTTCAATGTGTCCATATATAGAAAGCTAGTTCCATGGCAAAGTAGTACAACATGTCCATATACAGAGTACTAGATACATGGCAGAGTAGTGCAACATTTCCATATACAGAATTCTATCTACATGTCAGATGAGTCCAACGTGTCCATATACTGAGAGCCAGCTACGTGGCAGAGTACTACAATATGCCCATATACAGAGTACTAGCTATATGTCAGATGAGTCCAACTTGTCCATTTACTGATTGTTATATACATGGAAGATGATTCCAACATGTTTATATTTAGAGGGCTAGCTACAAGGCAGATGAGTAAAACATGTTCATAAACAGACAGATGGCTCCATGGCTGATGAGTCCACCATGTCCATATACTGAGAGATAGCTACATGGCAGAGAGGTCCACTATGTTCATATACAGAAAGCTACCCTCATGTCAGATCTCTCCATCATTTCCATGTACAGAGAGCTATCTACATGGCAGAGCAGTCCAAACTGTCCATAAATAGAGAACTAGATACATGGCAAAGTAGTGCAACATTTCCATATTCAGAGTTCTATCTATATGGCTGATGAATCCAACATGTCCATATACTGAGAGTTAGCTACATGCCAGATCAGTCCTAGATATGTATATTTAGAGGTATAGCTACAATACAGATGAGTCCAACATGTTCATACTCAGAGAACTGGCTACATGGCAGATGAGTCCAACAAGTTCCTACACTTATAGTTAGCCACGTGGCAAATGAGTCCAACATATGTATATTTGCTACGTGGCAGACAAGTCCAATAACTTCATATACAGAGAGCTACCTACATGGCAGATCAGTCCAACATATTCATGCACAGATAGCTAGCTACATGGCTGACGATTCCACAATGTCCACATACAGAGAGCTAGCTGCATGACAGAACAGTGCAACAGTTCCATATACAGAGTATGATCTACATGGCAGATGAGTCCAACATGTCCATACCCTTAGAGTTCGCCACGTGGCAGATGAGTCCAACATATGTATATTTAGAGGATTTAGCTACATGGCAGACAAGTCCAATATCTTCATATACAGAGAGCTAACTACATGGCAGATCAGTCCAACATATCTATGCATAGAGATCTAGCTACAATGCAGACAAATCCAAAATGTCCATATACAGAGACCTAGCTACATGGCAGAGTAGTGCAACAATTCCATATATAGAGTTTTAGGTACATGGCAGATGAGACCAACGTGTCCATATACAGAGTGCTAGCTACATGGCAGAATAATGCAACATTTCTATATACAGAGTTCTAGCTATATGGCAGATGAGTCCAAAATATGTATATATAGAGGATTACCTACAAGGCATATGATTCCAACATGTTCATACACAAAGAGCTGGCTACATGGCTGATGAGTGAAACATATCCATATACAGAGAGCTTCCTACATAGCAGACAAATCCAACATCTTCATATACAAAGAGCTACATACATGACAGTTCTGTCCAACATATCCATGTACAGAGAGCTAGCTACATGGCAGAGGAGTCCAAAATGTCCATAAAGAAAGAGCTAGCTATATGGCAGAGAAGTGCAACATTTCCATATACAGAGTTCTAGCTACATGGCAGATGAGATCAACGTGTCAATATACAGAGAGCTAGCTACAATGCAGAATACCGCAACGTTTCCATATGCAGGGTTCTGGCTAAGGGGCAGATGAGTCCAACATGTCCATATATGGAGAGGTAACTAAATGGCAGAGTGTTCCAAAATATCCATATACAGAGTTCTAGCGACATGGGATATAAGTCCGTGTCCATACACAGAGAGCTAGCTTCATGGAAGAGTAGTGCAACATTTCCCCATACAGAGTTCTAGATACATGGCAGATGAGTCCAACATGTCCATATGCTGAAAGTTAGCGTCATGGCAGATGAGTTCAACATTCCCATAAATTGAGAGCTAGCTACATGGCAGTCTACTCCAACATGTAGATATACAGAGTAATAACTACATGGCAGATGAGTCCAACATGTCTATATAATGAGAGTTAGATACATGGCAGATGAGTCCAACATGTGTATATTTAAAGGGCTAGCTACAAGGCAGATGAGTCCAACATGTTCATACACAAACAGCTGTTTACATGGCTGATGAGTCCTATATGTCTATGTACTAAGAGTTAGCTACATGGCAGATGATTCCAACATGTGTATATATAGAGGAGTAGCTACAAGGCAGATAAGTCCAACATGTTTATTTAGAGAGAGCCGGCTACATGGCTGATGGGTCCAAAATGTCCATATACAGAGAGCTAGATTAGTGCAAAATTTCCATATACAGAGTTCTCGCTACATGGCAGATGACTCTAACGTGTCCCTATACAGAGAGCTAGCTACATGGCAGAGTAGTCCAATATGTCCATATACAGACTACTAACTACATGGCAGATGGGTCCAATGTGTCCATAAACTGAGAGTTAGCTGCATGGCAGATGAGTCCAAAGCGTACATATACTGAGAGTTAGCAAAATGCAGATGAATCCAACACGTACATATACTGAGAGCTACATAGCAGATGAGTCCAACGTGTTTAAATATAGAGGACAAGATACAAGGCAGATGAAAACAAGGTGTTCATACACAAAGATCTGGCTACATGACTGATGAGTACAACTTTTCCATATACAGAGAGCTAGATACATGCCAGCAAGTAAAATATGTTCCTATACCCAGAGCTACCTACATAGCAGATCAGTCTAACATATCCATACACAGAGAGCTAGCTACATGGCAGACGAATCAAAAATATGCCTATTCAGAGAGCAAGCTACATTGCAGAATAGTGCCTCATTTCCATATACAGAGTTCTACTTACATGACAGATGATTCTAACATGTACATATACAATGAGTTAGCTACATAGCAGAGTCGTCCAACTTATCCATTTAAAGAGTACTAGCTAAATGGCAGATGGGTCCAACATGTCCATATACTGAGAGTTGGCTACAAGGCAGATGAGTCCAACATGGGTATATATAGAGGATTAGCTACAAGGCAGATGAGGCCAACATGTCCATATACTGAGTGTTAGCTACATGGTTGATGAGTCCAACATGTCAATATACAGAGAACTAGCTACATGGCAGACAAATCCAATATGTTTATGTACAGAGATCTACCTATATGGCTGATCAATCCAACATATCCATGCACAGAGAGCTATCTACATTACAGATGAGCCCAAAATGTCCATATAAAGAGAGGTAGCTACATGGTAGAGTAGTGCAACATTTCCATATACAGAGTTCTCGATATGTGGCAGGTGAGCCCAACGTGTCCCTATACAGGGAGCTAGCTATAGGGCAGAGAATTCCAACTTGTCCAAATACAGAGTACTGGCTACATGACAGATGGGTCCAAAATGTCCGTATACTAAGAGTTCGTTACATGGCAGATGAATCCAACATTTATATATAGAGGACTAGCTACAAGGCAAATGAGTCCAATATGTTCATACAGAAAGACCTGGCAACATAGCTGATGAGTCCAACATGTTCATATACAGAGAGTTAATTACATATCAGAGAAGTCAAATATGTTCATATACATGGTTCTACCTAAATGGCAGTTCAATCCAACATGTCTATGCTCAGAGATCTAAGTACATTGCAGATGAGACCAAATTGTCCATATACAGAGAGTAGTGCAACATTTCCATATACAGATTTCTAGGTACTTGCAGATGATTTCAAGGTGTCCACATACTGAGAGCTAGATACATGGCAGAGTAGTCCAACATGTCCATATACAATGTACAAGCTACATGGCAGATGAGTCCAAAATGTACATATATAGAGAAATTGCTAAGTGGCAGAGCAGTGCATCATTTCCATATAGAGAGTACTAGCTACATAGCAGATGAGTCCATGGTGTCCATATACTGAGAGCTAGCTACATGACAGAGTAATCCACCATTTGCATATACAGAATATTAGTTACATGGCAGATGAGTCCAAAGTGCCCATATACTGAGAGTTAGTTACTTGGCAGATAAGTCCTACATGTGTATATACAGAGGACTAGCTAAAAGGCAAATGATTCCAACATGATCATACAGAAAGAGCTGGCAACATGGCTGATGAGTCTAACATGTCCATATACAGAGAGCTAACTACATAGCAGAAAAGTACAATATGTTCATATACAGGGAGCTAACTACATGGCAGATCATTACAACATATCTATGCTCAGAGAACTAACTTCATTGCAAATGAGTCCAAAATGTCCATATACAGAGAATTTGCTACATGGGAGACTAGTGCATCATTTCCATATACAGATTTCTAGCTACATGGCAGATGATTCCAAGGTGTCCATATACTGAGAGCTAGGTATATGGCAGAGTAGTCTAACATACCCATATATAGAGTACAAGCTACATGTTAGATGAGTCCAAAATGTCCATATATAGAGAACTTGCTACATGGCAGAG
>NW_006409155.1:262071-267588 GCF_000296735.1 Chrysochloris asiatica
CAACATGTGTATATATAGAGGACTAGCTACAAGGCAGATGCATCCAACATATTCAACAAAAGAGAGCTGGTTACATGACTGATGATTCCAATATGTTCATATTCAGAGAGCTATCTACATGGCAGATCAATGCAACATATCCATGCACAGAGCTAGCTACATTACAGACGAGTTCAAAATATCCATATACAGAGAGCTAGCTATATGGTGGAGTATTGCAACACTAACATATACAGACTTTCAGCTTTATGGAAGATGAGTCCAACATGTCCATATACAGAGAGCTAGCTACATGGCAAACAAGTCCAATATGTTCATATACAGAGAGCTACCTTCATGGCAGATCAGTCCAACATATCCATACAGAGAGCTAGCTACTTGACAGACAAGTTCAAAATGTCCATACACACAAAGAACTAGCTACATGGTAGAGTAGTGCAACATTTCCATATACAGAGTTTTTGCTAAATGACAGATGAGTCCAACATGTCCCTATACAGAGATCTAGCTACATAGCAGAGTAGTCCAACATGTCAATATACAGTGTTCTAGCTACATGGTAGATGAGTCCAACATGTTCATACACAGAGTGCTGGCTACTTGGCACATTTGTCCAACATGTTCATATACTGTGAGCTAGCTACATGGCATATCAATCCAACATATCCATGTTGAGAGCTAGCTACATGGCAGACAAGTCCAAAATGTCCATACACAGAAAGATAGCTTCTTGGCAGAGTAGTGCAACATTTCCATATACAGAGATCTAGCTATATGTTTAGTTGTCTATATACTAAGAGGTAGCAACATGGCAGAGTAGTCCAACATGTCCAGATACAGAGTACTAGCTACATGGCAGATGAGTCCAACATGTTTATATAGAGAGGAGTAGCTACAAGGCAGGTGAGTCCAACATTCTCATACACAGAGAACAGGCTCTATGGCTGATGAGTCCAACATGTCCATATAACGTGAACTAGCTACATGACAGACAAGTCCAATACATTCATATACAGAGAGCTACCTACATGGCAGATCAGTCCAACATATTCATGCACAGAAAGTTAGCTACATGGCACACAAGTTCAAAATGTTCATATTCAGAGAGCTAGCTACATGGGAGAGTAGTGCAACATTTCCATATATAGAATTCTAGCTACATGGCAGATGAGTTCAACAAGTTGATATACTTAGAGCTAGCTACATGGCAATGAGTCCACCCTGTGTATATATAGAGTATTTGATCATGGCTGATGAGTCCAAAAATGTTCATACAGAGTGAGCTGGTTATATGGCTGTTGAGTCCAACATGTGCATATTCTGGGAGTTAGCTACTTAGCAGATGAGTCCAACATATGACTATTTAGACTACTAGCTACATGGCAGATGAGTCCAACATGTCCATATACTGAAAGCTAACTATATGGCAGAGCACTCCCACATGTCCATATACAGAGTTCAAGCTACATGGCAGAGGAGTCCAATGTGTCCATATACTGAGAGCTAGCTACATGGCAGAGTAGTCCAACATGTCCATATAGAGAGTACTAGCTAAATGACAGATGAGACTAACATGTCCATATACTGAGAAGTAGTGACATGGCAGACTAGTCCAACATGTGTATATATAGAGGACTAGCTACAACACAGATTCATTCAACATGTCCAGACAGAGAGAGCTAGCTACATGACAGACAAGTCCAATATGTTCATTTACAGGGATCTATCTACATGGCAGATCAATCCAACATATTCATGCTCAGATAGCTAACTACATTGCAGATTAGTCTAAAATGTCCATATACAGAGAGTTTGCTACATGGCAGAGTAGTGCAACATTTCCATATATATTTCTAGCTACATGGCAGATGAGTCGAAGGTGTCCATATACTGAGAGCTAGCTACATGGCAGAGTAATCCAGCATTCCCATATACAGAGTACTAGCTACATGGCAGATGAGTCCAAAGTGCTCATATAATGATATCTAGTTAAATGACAGAGTAGTCCAACATGTCCATATAGAGAGTACTAGCTAAATGGTAGATAAGGCCAACATGTCCATATACTGAGAATTAGTGACATGGCAGACGAGTCCAACATGTGTATATATAGAGGACTAGCTACAAGGCAGATACATCCAACATGTTCATCCAGAGAGAGATGGCTAAATGACTCATGACTCCAATATGTTCATATTCAGAGAGCTATCTACATGGCAGAGCAGTCCAACATATCCATGCACAGAGCTAGCTACAATGTAGACAAGTTCAAAATGGCCATATACAGAGAGCTAGCTACATGGTAGAGGAGTGCAACATTTCCATATACAGAGTTTCAGCTAGATGGAAGATGAGTCCAACGTGTCCATATACTGAGAGAAAACTACATGGCAGAGTGGTCCAACATGTCCATATATGGAGTACTAGCTACATCGCAGATGAGTCCAACTTGTGTATATACAGAGGCCTAGCAACAAGGCAGATGTGTCCAACATGTTCATACAGAAAGAGCTGGCAACATGGCTGATGAGTCTAACATGTCCATATACAGAGAGCTATCTACATGGCAGAATAGTCCAATATGTTCATAAACAGAGAGCTACCTACATGGCAGATCAGTCCAACATATCCATACACAGAGAGCTAGCTTCATGGCAGATACGTCAAAAATATCCCTATACAGAGAACGAGCTACATGTCAGAATAGTGCCTCATTTCCATATACAGAGATCTAGCTACATGACAGATGATTCTAGCATGTCCATATACAATGAGTTAGCTACATGACAGAGTAGTCCAACATGTCCATATAAAGAGTACTAGCTAAAATGCACATGGGTCCAGCATGTCCATATTCTGAGAGTTAGCTACATGTCAGATGTGTCCAACATGTGGATATATAGAGGACTAGCTACAAGGCAGATGAAGCCAATATGTCCATATATTGAGAGTTATCTACATGGCTGAGGAGTCCAATATGTCAATATACATAGAACAAGCTACATGGCAGACAAATCCATTATGTTCTTATACAGAGAGTTACCCATATGGCAGATCAGTCCAAGATATCCATGCAAAGAGAGCTATCTACATTACAGACGAGTCCAAAATGTGAATATACAGACAGCTAGCTACATGGTAGATTAGTGCAAAATTCCATACACAGGGTTCTCACTACATGGCAGATGAGTCCAACGTGTCCCTAAACCGAGAGATAGCTATATGACAGAGTAGTCCAACATGTCCAAATACAGAGTACTAGCTACATGGCAGATGGGTCCAACATGTCCATATACTGAGAGTTAGCTACATGGAAGATGAGTCCAATATGTACATATACTGAATGTTAGCTACATGGCAGATGAGTCCAACATGTTTATATAGAGAGGACAAGATACAAAGCAGATGAGTCCAACGTGTTCATACACAGAGAGCTGGCTACATGACTGATGAGTACAACATTTCCATATACAGAGAGCTAGCTACATGGCAGCAAGTCCAATATGTCCGTATACACAGAGCAACCTACAGGGTAGATCAATCTAACATATCCATACACAGAGAGCTAGCTACATGGCAGACGAGTCAAAAATATTCCTATACATGGAGCTAGCTGCATGGCAGAATAGTGCCTGATTTCCATATCCAGAGTTCTAACTACATGACAGATGATTCTAACGTGCCCATATACAATGAGTTAGCTACATGGCAGAGTAATCCAACATGTCCATATATAAAGAGTACTAGCTAAATGGCAGATGGATCCAACATGTCCATATACTGAGAGTTAGTTACATGGCAGATGAGTCTAACATGTGCATATATAGAGGACTAGCTACAAGGCAGATGAAGCCAATATGTCCATATATTGAAAGTTATCTACATGGCTGATGAGTCCAACATGTCAATATACATAGAACTATCTATATGGCAGACAAATCCAGTATGTTCATATACAGAGAGCTACCTATATGGCAGATCAGTCCAGCATATCCATGCAAAGAGAGCTATCTACATTACAGACGAGTCCAAAATGTGAATATACAGACAGCTAGCTACTTGGTAGGGTAGTTCAAAATTTCCATATACAGAGGTCTCACTACATGGCAGATGAGTCCAATGTGTCCATATACAGAGAGATAGCTACATGACAGAGTAGTCCAACATGTCCAAATACAGAGTACTAGCTACATGGCAGATGGGTCCAACATGTCCATGTACTGAGAGTTAGCTACATGGCAGATGAGTCCAACATGTACATATATTGAGTGTTAGCTACATGACAGATGAGTCCAACATGTTTATATAGAGAGGACAAGATACAAAGCAGATGAGTCCAACGTGTTCATACACAGAGAGCTGGCTACATGACTGATGAGTACAACATTTCCATATACAGAGAGCTAGCTACATGACAGCAAGTCCAATATGTCCATATACACAGAGCAACCTACATGGCAGATCAATCTAACATATCCATACACAGAGAGCTAGCTACATGGCATACAAGTAAAAAATATCCCTATACAGAGAGCGAGCTACATGGCAGAATAGTACCTCATTTCCATATGCAAAGTTGTAGCTACATGACAGATGATTCTAACGTACCCATATACAGTGAGTTAGCTACATGGCAGAGTAATCCAACATGTCCATATAAAGAGTTCTAGCTAAATGGCAGAAGGATCCAACATGTCCATATACTGAGAGCTAGCTACATGGCAGATGAGTCCAACATGTATATGTATATATAGAGGACTAGCTATAAGGCAGATGAGGCCAACATGTCCATATACTGAGAGTTATCTACATGGCTGATGAGTCCAACATGTCAATATACGGAGAACTTGGTACATGGCAGACAAATCCAATATGTTCATATACAGAGAGCTACTTACAAGGCAGATCAGTCCAACACATCCATGCACAGAGTGCTATCTACATTACAGACGAGTCTAAAATGTTCATATACAGAGAGCTAGCTACATGGTAGAGTAGTGCAACATTTCCATGTACAGAGTTCTCGCTGCATAGCAGATGAGCCCAACGTGTCCCTATACAGGTAGCTAGCTACATGGCAGAGTTGTCCAACGGGTCCAAATACAGAGTGCTGGCTGCATGGCAGACAGGTCTTACATGTCCATATACTGAGAGTTAATTATATGGCAGATGAGTCCAACATGTGTATATATAGAGGACTAGCTACAAGGCAAATGGAAAGATGTTCATACAGAAAGATCTGGCAAAATGGCTGATGAGTCCAACAGGTCAATATACAGCAAGCGAACTACATGGTAGACAAGTCCAATATGATCATATACAGGGAGCTACCTTCATGGCAGCAGCGAGAACTTCGAGCAGCAGTGAGACGTGTAGTGTGGAGCTCCAACAACAACACGGAATACTGAGCCACAAGGCTGTTTAACTGCAAGTTGCGGAAAGCCTCATCTCTGTCATGTGGAGGGCCTGGAGGATTTGAGCTGCTGACCACGAGGTTCGCAACCAGTTTCTTTGTTT
>NW_006409155.1:295893-296393 GCF_000296735.1 Chrysochloris asiatica
TAGCAGATCAGTTCAACATATCCATGTACAGAGAGCTAGCTACATGGCAGATGAGTCCAAAATGCCCACATATAGAGAGCTAGCTACAGGGCAGAATAGTGTAACATTTCCATATACAAAGTGCTAGCTACATCGTAGATGAGGCCAATGTGTCCACATAAAGAGAGCTAAATACATGCCAGAGTAGTGCAACATTTCCTTATACAGGGTTCTTGCTACATGGCCGATGAATCCAACTTTTCCATATAATGAGGGCTAGCTACATGGCAGAGTAGTCTAACATGTCCATATACAGTCTAATAGTTACATGGCAGCTGAGTCCAACATGTCCATATACTGAGAGGTAGCTACATGGTATAGTAGTTCAACATGTCCACATACATAGTTCTAGCTATATTGCAGATGAGTCCAACGTGCCCATATACTGAGAGCTAGCTACATGGCAGAGTAGTCGAACATGTCCATATACTGAGAGTAAGCTGCATCGCAGATGAGTCCAA
>NW_006409155.1:298883-301208 GCF_000296735.1 Chrysochloris asiatica
ATATACTGAGAGCTAGCTACATGGCAGAGTAGTGCAACATTTCCTAATACAGAGTTCTAACTACATGGTAGATGAGTCGAAGTGTCCATATACTGAGAGCTAGCTACACTGCAGAGTAATCCAACATGTCCATATACAGAGTACTAGTTACACGGCAGATCAATCTTACATGTCTATATACTGAGAGTTAGATACATGGCAGATGAGTCCAACATGTGTGTATTTAGAATTCTAGCTACAAGACAGATGAGTCAAACATATTCAAACAGAGAGAGATGGCTACATGGCTGATGAGTCCAACATGTCCATATACTGGGAGTTACCTACATGGCAGACAATTCCTATTTGTTCATATACAGAGAGCTAACTTCATGGCAGATCAATTCAACATATCCATGTAGAGAGGGCTAGCTACATGGCATAAGAGTCCAAAATGTCCATATACACAGAGAGCTAACTACATGACAGAGTAGTGCAACATTTCCATATACAGAGTTCTAGGTACATGGCAGATGAGTCCAACGTGTCCATATATTGAGAGCTAGCTACAAGTCAGATGAATCCATCATGTTCATACACAGACAGCTGGCTACATGGCTGATGAGTACAACATGTCCATATACTGAGAGCTACCTAAATGGCAGAAAAGTTAAATGTGTTCATATGCAGAGAGCTACCTACATGGCAGATCATTCCTACATATCCATGTACAGAGAGCTTTCTACATGGCAGATGAGTCCAAAATGTCCATATACAGAGAGGTAGCTCCATGGCAGAGTGTTGCAACTTTTCCATATACAGAGTTCTAGCTACATGACAAATGAGTCCAATGTATCCATATATAGAGAGCTAGCTACATGGCAGAGTAGTGCAACATTTCCATATATTGAGTTCTAGGTTTATGGCAGATGAGTCCAACATTTATATATATAGTGGACTAATAACAAGGCAGATGAGTCCAACATGTTCATACACAGAGAGCCGGCTACATGACTGATGAGTCCAACATGTCCATATATTGAGAGCTACCTACAGGGCATGACAAGTTCAATATGTTCATATGAAGAGAGCTACCTACATAGCAGATCATTCCTACATATCCATGTACAGAGTTCTAGCTACATGGCAGATGAGATCAGCGTGCCCATATACAGAGAGGTAACTACAATGCAGAGTAGTGCACCATTTCCATATACAGAGTTCTAGCTACATGGCAGTTGAGTCCAACGTGTCCAGATACTGAGAGCTAGATACATGGCAGAGTACTTCAACATGTCCATATACAGAGTTCTAGCTACATGTCAGATGAGTCCGGGTCCATAAACAGAGAGCTAGCTACATGGCAGAGTAGTGCAACATTTCAGTATAAAGGGTTCTAACTACATCGCTGATGAGATCAACATGTCCATATACAGAGAGCTAGCTAAAATGCAGAGTAGTGCAACATTTCCATATACAGAGTTCTAGCTACATGACAGAGGAGTCCAACGTGTGCATATACTGATATCTACCTGCATGACAGAGTTGTCCAACATGTCTATATATGGAATTTTAGCTACATGGCAGATGAGTCCAACATGTCCAAATACTGAGAGTTAGCTTTATTGGAGGTGAGGCCAACATATGTATATTTTGAGAGCTAGCTACAAGGCAGATACGTCCAACTTGTTCATTCACAGATAGCTGGCTACAGGGCACAGTATCACAACATTTCCATATACAAAGTTCTAGTTACTTGGCAGATGAGTGCGACGTGTCCATGTACAGAGAGCCAGCTAAATGGCAGAGTAGTGCCACATAGCCATATACAGATTTCTAGCTACATGGCAGAGCGGTCCAATGAGTCCATATACTGAGAGCTAGATAAATGGCAAAGTAGTCCAAAAAGTCCATGTACAGTACTAGATACATGGCAGATGAGTACAACATATCCATATACTGAGAGCTTGCTAAATGGCAGAGTAGTCAAACATGTCCATATAAAGAGTTCTCGATACGTGGCAGATAAGTCCAACGTGTCCATATTGAGAGTTAGATACATGGCAGATGTGTCCAACATGTGCATATTTAGAGGGCTAGATACAAGGCAGATGAGTTCAACATGTTCATACATAGACAGCTGGTTACATGACTGTTGAGTCCAAAATATCCATATACAGAGAGCTAGCTACATGTCAGAGTTGTGCAACATTTCCATATACAGAGTTCATGGCAGATGAAATCAACATATCCATATACAGGCAGCTAGCTACAATGCAGAGTAGTGCAACATTTCCAAATACAGAGTTCTAGCTACATGGCAGATGAGCCCAATGTGCGCACATT
>NW_006409155.1:302265-306907 GCF_000296735.1 Chrysochloris asiatica
TGAAGCTACCTTCATGGCAGACAAGTTCAATATGTTCATATGCAGAGAGCTACCTACATGGCAGATAATTCCTACATAACCATGTACAGAGAGCTAGCTTCATGGCAGACGAGTCCATATGTCCATACACAGCGAGCTAGCTACATTGTGTGTAACATTTCCATATACAGAGTTCTAGCTACATGCCAGATGAGATCAATGTGCCTATATACAGAGAGCAAACTACAATGCAGAGTAGTGCATCATTTCCATATACAGAGTTCGAGCTACATGGCAAATGAGATCAACGTGCCCATGTACAGAGAGCTAACTACAATGAAGAGTATTGCAACATTTCCCTATACAGAGTTCTAGCTACTTGGCAGATGAGTCCAACGTGTCCCGATACTGAGAGCTATCTACATGGCAGAGTAGTCCAACATGTCCATATACAGAGATCTAGCTACATGGCAGATGAGTCCAGGTCCATATACAGAGAGGTAGCTACAATGCAGAGTAGTGCAACATTTCCATATACAGAGTTCTAGCTACATGACAGATGAGTCCAACGTGTGCATATACTGAGAGCTAGCTACATTTCAGAGTAGTCCAACATGCCCACATATGGTGTTCTTGTTATATGGCAGATGAGTCCAACATGTACAGATACTGAGAGTTTGTTTCATGAGAGATGACTCCAACATGTGTATATTTTGAGGACTAGTTATAAGGCAGATAAGTCCAACTTTTTCATACACAGAGAGCTGGCTACAGGGCAGAATAGTACAACATTTCCATCAACAAAGTTCTAGCTATTGGCAGATGAGTCCGTTGTGTTCATCTACAGAGAGTCAGCTACATGGCAGAGTAGTGCAACATTACCATATACAGATTTCTAGCTACATGGCAGAGTAGTCAAACATGTCCATATATTGAGAGCTAGCTAAATGGCAGAGTAGTCAAATATGTCCATATACAGTGTACTAGCTACATGACAGATGAGTCCTACATGTCCATATTCTGAGAGTTAGATAAATGGCAGTTGAGTCCAACATGTATATATTTAGAGTGCTAGCTACAAGGCAGATGGGTCCAACATGTTCATACACAGACAGCTGGTTACATGGATTATGATTCCAAAATGTGCATATACAGAGAGCTAGCTACATGGCAGAGTAGTGCAACATCTCCATATACAGGGTTCTAGCTACATGGCAGATGAGATCAACATGTCCATATACAGAGAGCTAACTACAATGCAGAGTAGTGCAACATTTCCATATACAGAGTTCTAACTACATGGCAAATGAGTCCATCGTTTGCATTTACTGAGAGCTAGCTTCATGGGAGAATAGTCCAACATGCCCATATACGGAGTTCTAGCTACATGGCAGATGAGACCAACATGTACAAATATGGAGAGTTAGCTTCATGCGAGATGACTCCAACATATGTGTATTTTGAGGGCTAGCTATAAGGCAGATAAGCTCAACTTTTTCATATAAAGAGAGCTGGCTACATGGCAGAGTAGTGCAACATTTCCATCAACAAAGTTCTAGCTATTGGCAGATGAGTCCAACGTATCCATATACAGAGAGGCAGCTACATGGCACAGTATTGCAACATTACGATACACAGATTTCTAGCTACATGGCAGAGTAGTCCAACGTTTCCATATACTGAAGAGTTAGTTGAATGGCAGAGAAGTCAAACATGTACATATACAAAGTACTAGCTACATGGCAGATGAGTCCTACATGTCCATATTCTGAGAGTTAGATACATGGCAGATGAGTCCAACATGTGTATAGTTAGAGGGCTAGCTACAAGGCAGATGAGTCCAACATGTTCATACACAGACAGCTAGTTACATGGCTGATGAGTCCAAAATATCTATATTCAGAGAGCTAGCTACATGGCAGAGTAGTGCAACATCTCCATTTACAGGGTTCTAGCTTCATGGCAGATGAGATCAATGTGTCCATATACAGAGAGCTAAATACAATGCAGAGTAGTGCAACATTTCCATATACAGAGTTTTAGCTACATGGCAGATGAGTCCAACGTGTGCATATACTGAGAGTTAGCTACATGGCAGAGTAGTGAAACATGTCCATATACGGAGTTCTGGCTACATGGCAGATTAATCCAACATGTCCATATACTGAGAGTTAGCTTCATGGGAGATGAGTCCAACATGTGTATATTTAGAGGGCTAGCTACAAGGCAGATGAGAACAACTTGTTCATACACAGAGAGCTGGCTACAAGGCAGATGAGACCAATATCTTCATATACAGAGAGCTACCTACATAGAAGACAAGTCCAATATATTCATATACAGAGAGCTACCTACATAGCAGATCAGTCCAACATGTCCATGTGCAGAGTTCTAGATAATTGGCAGATGAGTCCAAAATGTCCATATACAGAGAGCTAGCTACATGGCAGAGTAGTGCAACATTTCCATATACAGAGTTTTAGGTACATGGCAGGTGACTCCAACGTGTCCATATACAGAGAGCTAGCTACATGGCAGAGTAGTCCAACATTACCATATACAGAGTTCTAGCTAAATGGCAGAGTAGTCCAACGTGTCCATTTATGAGAGCAAGATACATAGCAGAGTACTCCAACATGTCCTTATGCATAGTACTAGCTACATGGCAGATGACTCCATCATGTCCATTTACTGAGAGCTAGCTACATGGCAGACAAGTCCAATATCTTCATATACAGAGAGCTACTTACATATCAGATCAGTCCAACATATCCATTTATAGAGAGCTATCTACATGGCAAATGAGTCCAAATTGTTCATATACAGAGAGCTAGCATCATGGCAGAGTTGTACAACATTTCCATATACAGAGTTCTAGCTACATGGCAGATAAGTCCAACATGCACACATTCTGAGAGCTCTAGCTACATGGCAGAGTAGTCCAACATGTCCATATACGGAGTTCTAGCAACATGATAGATAAGTCCAACATGTCCGTATACTGAGTGTTAGCTTTATGGAAGATAAGTGCAACATGTGTATATTTAGAGGGCTAGCTAAAAGGCAGATTTGACCAACTTGTTTATATAGAGAGAGCTTGCTACATGGCAGATGAGTCCTATATCTTCATATACAGAGAGTTACCTACATGGCAGACAAATCCAATATGTTCATAATTACATGGCAGATCAGTCCAACATATCCATTCAGAGAGAGTTAGCTACATGACTGACGATTCCAACATGTCCATATACAGAGAGCTACCTTCCTGGCAGAGCAGTTCAACATTACCATATACAGAGTTCTAGCTACATGGCAGTGTAGTCCAACGTGTCCAAATACAGAGTACTAGCTACATGACAGATGAGTCCATCATGTGTATATATATAGAGGATGAGTTACATGGCAGGGGAGTCCGATTTTCTCATACACAGAGAACAGGCTACATGGCTGATGAGTCCAACATGTCCATATACTGAGAGCGGGCTACATGGTAGATAAGTCCAGTATGTTCATATACAGAGAGCTACCTACGTGTCAGATCAGATAAACATATAATACAACTTTTCCATATACAGAGTTCTAGCTACATGGCAAATGGGTCTAAAGTGTCCATATATAGAGAGCTATCTCCATGGCAGAGTAGTACAACTTGTCCATATACAGAGTTCTAGCTACATGGCTGATGATTCCAACATGTCTATATACTGACCGTTAGCTTCATGGGAGATGAGTTCAATATGTGTATATTTAGAGGGCTAGCTACAAGGCAAATGAAACCAACATGTTCATACACAGACAGCTGGCTACATGGCAGATGAGTCCTATATCTTCATATACAGAGAGTTACCTACATGGCAGACAAATCCAATATGTTCATATACAGAGAGCTATTTACATGGCAGATCAGTCCAACATATCCATGCACAGAGAGCTAGCTACATGGCTGACGATTCCAAAATGTCCTTATACAGACTGCTAGCTTCGTGGCAGAGCAGTGCAACATTACCTTATACAGATTTCTAGCTACATGGCAAATGAGTCCAACGTGTCCATATAGAGAGAGCTAGCTCCATGGCAAAGTAGTATAACATGTCCTTATACGTAGTTCTAGCTACATGGCTGATGAATCCAACATGTCCATATACTGAGAGTTAGCTTCATGGAAGATGAGTCCAACATGTGCATATTTAGATGGCTAGCAACAAGGCAGATGAGACCAACTTGTTCATACACAGAGAGCTGAATACATTGCAGATGAGTACAATACTTTCATATACAGAGAGTTACCTACATGGCATAGAAGTCCAATATAATCATATACAGAGAGCTACTTACATGGCAGATCAGTCCAACATATCCATGCACAGAGAGCTAGCTACATGGCTGATGATTCCAAAATGTCCATATACAGAGAGATAACTACATGGCAGAGCAGTGCAACATTTCCATATACAGAGTTCTAGATACATGGCAGATGAATCCAACGTGTCCATATACAGAGAGCTAGCTACATGGCAGAGTAGTCCAACATGTCTGTATACAGAGTACTAGCTACATGGCAGTTGAGTCCAACGTGTCCATATACAGAGAGCTAGCTACATAGCTTAGTACTCCAACATGTCCATAGGCATAGTACTAGCTACATGGCCGATGAGTCCAC
>NW_006409155.1:307597-308753 GCF_000296735.1 Chrysochloris asiatica
CAACATTTCCATATACAGGGTTCTAGCTACATGGCAGAGTAGTCCAACGTGTCCATATACTGAGAGCTAGCGAAATGGCAGAGTCGTCAAACATGTCCATATACTGAGAGTATGCAAGCTTATTACAACAGGTTTATATTTACAGGGCTAGCTACACGGCGGATGAGTACAACATGATCATACACAGACAGCTGGATCCATGGCTGATGAGTCCATTATGTCCATATACTGAGAGCTATCTACAATGCAGAGGAGTCCAATATGTTCATATACAGAGAGCTACCTACATGTCAGATCAATCCATCATATCCATGTACAGATAGTTAGCTACATGACAGAAGAGTCCAAAATGTCCATATACAGAGAGCTAGCTACATGGCAGAGTAGTGCTACATTTTCACATACAGAGTTCTAGCTACATGGCAGAGTATTCCAACTTGTGCATATACTGAGACCTAGCTACATGGCAGAGTAGTCCAACATGTCCATAAACGGAGTTTTAGCTACATGTCAAGTGAGTCCATCCTGTCCATATACTGAGAGCTAGCTACATAGCAGAGTTATCCAACATGTCCATATACAGAGTTCTAGCTACATGACCGATGAGTCCAACATATCCATATACTGAGAGTTAGCTACATGCCAGATTAGTCCTACATATGTATATTTAGAGGGCTAGCTCCAAGGCAGATGAGTCCAACATGCTCATACACAGAGAAGTGGCTACATGGCAGAGGAGACATCCATGTCCATACACGTTAAGTTCGCTACATGGCAGATAAGTCCAACATATGTATATTTAGATGATTAGCTATATGGCAGACAAGTCCAATATCTTCATATACAGAGAGATACCTACATGTCAGATCAGTGTAACATACACATGCACAGAGAGCTATCTACATGGCTGACGATTCCAAAATGTCCATATGCAGAGAGCTAGCTACATGTTAGAACAGTGTAACATTTCCATGTACAGAGTTCTAGCTACATGGCAGATGTGACCAACGTGTACATGTACAGAGAGCTAGCTACATGGCAGAGTAGTGCAACATTTCCATATACAGAGTTCTAGCTACATGGCAGATGAGTCCAATGTGTCCATATATAGAGAACTAGCTACATGGCAGAGTTGTCCAACATGTTCATATACAGA
>NW_006409156.1:0-1479 GCF_000296735.1 Chrysochloris asiatica
AGCTAAGCATGTGACTACTAGTTGGAGGGGTTGGTGGTTTCAACCCACCCAGAGGTGTTTGGGAAGAAAGACCCCATGGAGCAGTTCTACTCTGGCACACAAGGGGGTACCAGGAGTCAGTGGGTTCCATGGAAACTAACTACAGTCGGGTTTCTTACTGTGTGAAACATTTATCCCTCTCATTCCTAATGTTATTTTTTATTAGTATTACTGTCATCGACACCATTGGGGGTTCACGTGGGATGTGAGAGAGAAGTCATGGATGCCTCTGGTCCTGAGCAAACGGAAAATACCAGATTGTCTTTGAATGCAATGCGGAAATTTTACAGAAAAAGGAACCTTTCACACCAATAGGAATGCACGCGATTTAATGTTTTTCTTGTGTCTGTACGTTCCAACCTCTGATTCATTATCCAAACAGTCACGGGACAAAGCCTAATCAAGTCATTGTAACCCAAATCCTTCATGCTCACCTAACTGCAGGGTTAGAGAGTCACTGTGGCTAGCAAGATTTTGTAAGATGGGGTCTTAAAAATCACCAAGCAGGGAGAACAAAAATCTTTTCTCCCCAGAAATAAAGCACACTTGTCTTTCTCTCTCTACAGATGATCCAGTTTCTCCCTACACAGGCTGGTTGTTGAACATTACAGAAATCAAGCAACCACAGCCCCTACCAATGCCTTGTACTGGAGGTTGCTGGGCACCCTTGGTCGACTACCTCCCCGAAACCATCACTCTGCGGGGACCGCTGCATCGGTGAGCAGCATGAACAGAGGAAAGATGACCACGTGC
This sequence comes from Chrysochloris asiatica, assembly GCF_000296735.1. NCBI lineage: Eukaryota > Metazoa > Chordata > Mammalia > Afrosoricida > Chrysochloridae > Chrysochloris > Chrysochloris asiatica. The sequence continues at coordinate 793 of NW_006409156.1, forward strand.
CTCCCACTCCTCTACTATGAGATCAGCAGGACCATGGCCAGCTGCCATATTGGCAATTAGCCAGTGGGCCCCACTGCCTCGGGACCCTGAGAATCTCCCTTCCTGCCATGTTGATTTCTGAGATTGTAGGAAACTTGAAACACAGCTTCTCCTAACCCTTTGCTCATGTTCTCTACTGACTAGTATGTGCCCCAGGAGCCCTGGTGGTGCAAGGGGTTAAGTGTAAATGTTGGCTGCTACCTGAGAGGTCGGTGGTTCAAGTTCACGAGCCCCTCCTCAGGAGAAAAATGAGGCAATCTGCTTGCTAAAGATGACGGCCTTGGAAGCCCTTTAGAGCAGTTGTATTCTGTCCTTCCTAGAGGGCCGCTGTGAGTCAGATAGGACTCGATGGCAGTGGGGGTGGGAGGACATGCTCCAGTAGGTACAATGGGCTAAGCACTTGGCTGCTAGCTAGAAGGTTGGTGGTTCAAACCTCCCACCCAGCAGCTCCTCACAGAGGAAACCCGGTAGTGCAGTTCTCCTCAGTCCTCCTGCTTCTATATGAGGCGGAATCTGTTTAACGGCACCCAGAGCAACAGGGATACAGAACCATGATGAGGCAGCAGTTGTAAGAACATAGCTGCTAACAGAAAGGTTGGCGGTTCAAACCGACCCAGTGGCACCACGGGAGAAAAACCTGGAGATCTG
>NW_006409156.1:2149-4114 GCF_000296735.1 Chrysochloris asiatica
CTGTGGGGCAGTTCTGCTCTGTTACACCAGGGGGCGTTGTGAGTCAGAATTGAGTGGACGGCACCAACAACTGTCCACGCCCCATTGTGTGCTTAGCTCAACCAGTGTTTCTTCCTGCTGTGGAACCCTGCGGTAGCCCAGATGTCAAACTTCACATCTGTGGAGCCTTAGCCTGGCACTATACTGCCACTCTGCTCCCGGCTGCGTGTCAAGTGATATATTGTCCCATCCTTTGCAGAAGGTGTCTTAATCTCATTGTTTCCTCCACCAGGTGCAACATTGCTGTCATTTTTATGACGGAGATGGTGGTGGACCACAGCGTGAGGGAGGACTGGGCTCTCCACCTGCCACTGTTGCTCCATGCCGTCTTCTTAGGTGAGGTAGGCCCACGAGGGTCACAATCCATGGTGATGTCCTTTCCCCTAGACCTCCTGTTTGCCTCATTTCAGAAACATTTATGTTTCCCCTTCCCATTGGCTTTCTATGACATCTCTTAAATTTCAGCCCCCCAGATGTTTCAGAATTACCCTGTTCCTGTAATAAACTTATCTAATGGTGTTCCAGGAATACTCTAGAAATAGCCAACATCAGCCGGGCTTTGGGGGCATGGCTTAAAGTGGTGGGCTGCTAACTGAAAGGTCAGAGGTTCGAACCCACCAGCCACTTCTCAGGAGAAGGATGTGGCAGTGTGCTTCTGTAAAGATGCCCAACCTCGGAAATTCTGTGAGACAGTTCTGCTCTACCCCAGAGGGTCGCTGTGAGTCGGAATCAGTGGGTTGATAAGTGGAGATAAATCTAAAGCCATGCTACAAAGCAAAGACACGAATCAGAGGAGCTATGTAGGGTACTCAGGGCCAAGGACTGAGTATAAAAACACCCACGTTACAGAGAAAGGAGAAGACAGAACCGCCCCAGACTCAGGAAGGCCACTTCAGCTAGAGGGAGACCGATGAATAAATTCAGAAACCTGTGGTCACAGGGAGATGCAGGGGACAGGACCCTCCATGGAGGAGGGATGCTGCCCATGTCACTTGCTACACAGAGGTCAATCCACCCATCTGCGTGTTAGGAGAACCTCTGACTTGGGAAGGAAGGTGTTTGTTTTTCTCAGAAACCCCACCTGCTTGATGTAGCCAAAACCCTCCAATCCTAAGGAACATACATTGTTAGTATGCTCTGCCCCAGTCTCTGGGAATCTTAACCATCCTGGGAAGGTCAGCAAGCCCCCAGTGGGTTTGAGCTCAGATGTGTCCCGTTGTGTTCCAGGTTTGGACCACTACCGGCCTGAGGTCTTCGAACACAGCAAAAAACTACTGCTGCACCTCTTGATTGCCCTGTCCTACAACAGTAACTTCCACGCCATCGCGTCCGTGCTCCTGCAGACACGAGAGATGAGCGAAGCCAAGACTCTGACTGTCCAGCCTGCATACCAACCTGAGTATCTCTACACAGGTAACGGGGGGCAGGGACGGGCAGCCTGAGTCAGCGCTCGGCTTAGCTCTCTGGAGCTCCAGTCTCCATGCTTCATATGTAAAACCAGAGCCCAGTAAATGGACACTGTTCCCTAGCTGTGCACAGTCCTCCGCAAATTCCATGTCACTGTTGAATGCTTTTAAATGTCTCTTCTTTAACACTTCAGTGGCTGCTGCTCTCCTCGAATGTGTTCCTGCTGTTTGGTGCCATTGAGTCTTGATGACTGTCTCCACGTGACAGAGAACTGTCCCATGGAATTTCCCAGGCTGTCATCTTGTTGTTGTTGTTGTCAGGTGCCATCAAGTCGGAACTGACTCATAGCGACCCCATGCACAGCAGAACAAAACAATGTCCAATCCTGGGCCAACCTCACTGCCGCTGCCACACTTGATGCCATCAATGATGCCACCTGGCTGTCCATCTCGTTGGGGGTCTTCCTCTTTTTCTCTGACCCTCCATCTTACCCAGCATGACATCCTTCTCTAGCAACTG
>NW_006409156.1:6369-11459 GCF_000296735.1 Chrysochloris asiatica
TGATCGATTTCAGACTGAAGAAGTTGGTAGAATTCTTCTATTTCATCTTCACTGGCTTTAGTGGTTGGTGCATAAATTTGAATAATAGTGATATTAACTGGGCTTCCCTGTAGGTGCATTGATATTATCCTGTCACTTATAGCATTGTACCTCATGACTGATCTGGATATGTTTGTTCTTTTTGACGATGAATGCAACACCATTCTTTTTCAATTTGTCATTCCCGGCATAGTAAACCATGTGGTTGTCAGATTCAGAATGGCCAATACCAGTCCATTTTAGCTCACTAATGCCTAAGATATCGGTGTTGATGCTTTCCATTTCATTTCTGACAACTTCCAATTTTCCCAGGTTCATACTTTGTACATTCCATGTTCTGATTTTCAGTGGACGTTTACAGCCGTTTCTCTTCATTTTGAGTTGTGGCCCATCAGCAAATGAAGGTTCTGTGGGCTTTTCTCCCCCGAGCTTAACTCTATATTCACGTCATCATAGTGAACTCAACTTTGAGGAGGCATTTTTTTTCCAGTCGCATTCTGAGTGCTCCCCCACCTTCTGGTCCTGTATCTGACAGTGTTTCTCTGCTATTCGTAGAGTTTTCAGTGACTAGCGATTCGGAAGTAGTTTGTCACTCTTTCTTCCTGTCATCTATTGTGTCACTATATACTCATATATACTTTTATATATCATACACTCACAGCGCCCCCTGGTGTAACGGAGGAGAACTGCCCCATAGGGTTTCCTAGGCTGTCATCTATTGTGTTACTATATACTCATATATACTCTTATATATCATACACTCACAGCGCCCCCTGGTGGAACAGAGTAGAACTGCCCCACAGGGTTTCCTAGGCTGTCATCTATTGTGTCACTCACATATGCTCTTATATATCATCCACTCACAGAGCCCCCGTGTGACAGAGTACTCTTATAAGGAGCTCTGGTAGCGTAGTGGTTACAAATCAGGCTCCAAACCTTAAGGTCAGCAGTTCGAAACTACCAGCTGTTCCGCGGGAGAAAGATGAGGCTTTCTGCTCCCGTAAAGATTTACAGCCTCAGAAACCCTGTACAGGGTCACTATGAGTCGGAACCGACTCCACGGCTCATAACAACAACTCTTATAGATCATCCACTCACAGCACCCCCTGGTGTAACAGAGTAGAACTGCCTCATAGGGTTTCCTAGGCTGTCATCTATTGTGTCACTATACACTCATATATACTCTTATAGATCATCCACTCACAGCACCCCCTGGTGTAACAGAGGAGAACTGCCTCATAGGGTTTCCTAGGCTGTCATCTATTGTGTCACTATATACTCATATATACTCTTATAGATCATCCACTCACAGCACCCCCTGGTGTAACAGAGGAGAACTGCCTCATAGGGTTTCCTAGGCTGTCATCTATTGTGTCACTATACACTCATATATACTCTTATAGATCATCCACTCACAGCGCCCCCTGGTGTAACAGAGGAGAACTGCCGTATGGGATTTCCCAGGCTCAGTGGATTAAGCTTTAAGCTGTGTTAGTAGGAACATGCAGAAGTCTGTAAATTCATAGGTTCAAACCCAGCAACTACTCTACAGGAGAGAGATGAGGCTGCCTGCTCCCACGAGGATGACAGCCGTGAACACCCATGGAGCAGTTGTACCCTGTCCTGTAGGGTCGCTATGATTCGGAATTGATGCGACACCTTGAGTGGGTGACATTTAAAAAAAAAAAAAATTTGTATTGTGCATTGAATGAAGGTTTACAGAATAGGTCATCAGTGTTAACAACCAATGGATCATATTCTTTGCGTGAGTCGGTCATCTATAGGAACAGATTGCCAGGGCTTTCTCCTGAGCAGCCGCTGGATGGTGGCTTTGAACCGCCAACCTTCAATTAGCCACACCACCAGAACTCCTCAGGTCGGTGTTGGAATGCATCTTGAATTCGAATGCTCCCTGGCCAAGAGCATTAGAGCAGAGCACTGAAGGATGAAGATGTGGGAAGCAGGGACCACATCCATCCACACTGTTGGAGCGGGTCCTTACCGAGGACTCAGGTGCCTTCCTTGTGTGTGTTCTGGTTCTCCTGATGGGACCTTCACCGTGTGGAATAATGAGTTTCTTCTGGAAGGCACCAGTAGTCAGGAGGGCGTGTGGCTATTAAAAACCACTGCTATTTGAAAACCAGCATTTTCCCTGAGAAATGAAAATAGGAGGTATTAGCTGAGTCAGAAACTTGACTGCCTCGTGAAGCTGTTCAGGAAAACAGTCCTAAAATTGTGGATCTGTGGTTTTCATTTGGACCCAGAACATTGCCAATAGCAACATTCTTAAGACGATGACACCGATTACCAGCCTAGAGACATTAGCAGCTTTTTTTTTTTTTCTTTAACTCTTTATTGTAAATTGAGGGGCGGTTTATGGAACAGATCATGAGTTTTACGTTCAGCAAATCATACACTTTGTTTCATTTCAGTGAGTGCCGTCCCCTCCATGGAACATCACTCAGCCACTTCCTCCCTGTGGTTCTGGTTTCCAATCCACTGTCTTTCCCAGCCCTTGAGAACTCTGTCCTTGGCTTAATGCTGCCCTTTGGATCTTGAATTATTGACCATTCCATGGTGTGCACACCTCACTAGTAGTGTCGCTCCTATAGATGTGTCTGCCCCGTGGCTGTACACTGAGCCATTAGGGTGAGTTAGCCCTAGACCTGAAGGGGGAGAAGGACCGTTGTCTCAAGTTCCTCCAGTTGCTTTCGGGCCAGTCAGTCTGGACTTTTTTATAATTAAGAACTCTTTGTTAACTTAATTATTGTATCTACTAAGTTGGCTTTGGATGAATGTGTATTTCTGTATTATTTTGAAAAGGATACACCATGAATTCATCACTTAGAGTCAGCTACCCTTTTATTTACTGCTCAACACTGTCTAGTCTTCTGACAGGCGAGCAAATGTCTTTAGAAAGGAGGTCTGAATTCATTATTAACTCTGAATCTTAAGGGCCACAGACCTTGGTTAATAAGCACTTGGCTGCTAACCTAAAGGTTGACAGTTCAAACCCACCAGCCACTCCACCGAAGAAAGATGGGGTGGTCTGCTTCCGTAAAATGTGACTGTCCCAGAAGTCCCTGGGGCAGCTCTGCTCTGTCCTGTAGTGTTGCTGAGAGTCGGAATCAACTGAATGATAGCTGGTTTTAATGGGACCTCCACTGAAGTCTCTGAAAGGTCACAGCCTTAAAAACCTCTGCACACTTGGGGTCACCGTGAGTCAGAACCGACTTGACAGCTATGGGTTTGTTTGTCTAAGTGTGTGTGTGTGTGTGTGTGTGTGTGTATGTCCCTGGAGAGGATTGATGATGAACACCCTCAGCTGCTAAACAAAAGATTGACAGTTCTAGGCCACCCAGGAGGATCTGAGAAGAATACACTGACCATTGATTTCCTAAAGAATTAGCCGTTGCAAACCCTATGGCAAATACTTCTTCTCGGACATACACAGGATCACCAAGAGTCAAAACTGACTTGGGGGCAATGGGTTCCCTAGTGCCTAACTCAGATATTTCTCCAGAAACGTAATTGGGCTCACCTCACCTCCCAGGAAGCCCAGTGCCACCCTGACCTCCTTCTCCCACCAGGCGGCTTTGACTTCCTGCGAGAGGACCAGTCGTCACCAGTGCCGGACTCGGGGCTGAGCTCCAGCTCCGCGTCATCCAGCATCAGCCTGGGGGGCAGCAGCAGTAACCTCCCGCAGATGGGCCAGGAGGTGGAGGACGTGCATGCAGCTACGGAGACCGACGAGAAGGCAAACAAGCTCATTGAGTTCCTGACCACCAGGTAACACAGAGGCCTGGGTGGCACCACCCCGGGCAGCACTGTCAGGGTGCACTAAAATGATGTCTGTGAAATTCATTATTTTTATAAAACGTATGCCAAAGTCAATAGACTCCTGGTGTGGCGCTGTAGGATCAGCACTGGACTGCAAACCACAAGGTCAGCAGTTCAAACCCACCAATTGCTCCTCAGAAACCCTGTACAGGGTCTCTATGTGACTGACTCTATGGCACTTAATAGCAACGCACTCAGCGCGCTTAGGGCCCAGCTGACTTTCTTATCCAATCACAGTGACTCCTGTGATCACCTGGTTTCATCTGCTCGCACTACAGCGCTGGTTTCTGTCTCCATTGCTGCCTGTGTGTTGATGATAGTCGCTGTTTTTGCCAAGTTTTCTGGTGTTTTATTATGTGTTTTTGAGTTTTCCGTTGTTTTTGCTGTCATATTGTGGTAATCAGTATTTGTGAGCTTTTACAATAGCAGTTTTGAACATGAAGGAGTCATTAAAGGAAAAAGAAGGGGGAAAAATTAAGTAAGGCTGCTGAGTTACTAATAAGGTAACTCAATGTAGGAAACATTTCACAAAACAATGTTGTTAGTATTCATGCAGCATCTAAGAAAAACTACATTTAAGCTATTTACATCTATATTGAGCACGTTGTTCTGTGACTAACAGAAAACTGTGTGATAAATATAGATTATAAATTACATTTTGTATAATTTATATTTTATATCAACTACATATTATGTAAATAAATAGTGATATATGGCTGTTGTTTGAGTGCCATTGAGTCGGTTCTGACTCATAGTGACCCTCTATAGATAGGGTCGTGAGTTTGAATGGCCAGCCTTGCTGTCCAGTGCATTACCCTGCAACATCATCAATAGGTATTATTCTGTGTTTGGGATCCTGATGTGGTGTATAGGATAACCACTGAACTGCTAACCTCAAGGTTGGCGCTTCAAACCAACGAGCTCTTTCTTAGAAACCCTCTACAGAGTTACTGTGAGTCGGAAGCAACTTGACGACACTTCACAACAATTCTGTGGTTACAATTGATTGTTTATTGTTAAGTGCTGTAGAGTGGATTCTAACCTACAGCAACCCTGCACAGGGTTTCCGAGGCTGTAAATCTTTACTGGAGCAGAAAACCTCACCTTTCTCTCATGGAGCCGCTGGTAGTTTCAAACTGCTGACCTTGAGATTAACAGCCCAATTCATAACCACTTTGCTACCACAGGGCCTAAAATTGATAGTTGTTGTT
>NW_006409156.1:12619-13872 GCF_000296735.1 Chrysochloris asiatica
GTTGTATCATCTGCATATCGCAGATTGTTAGTCTCTTCCTGATGCCACGTTCTTCTTCACATAATCCAGCTTTTCAAATTATTTGTTCAGCATACAGATTGAATAAATATGGTGAAAGGATACAACCCTATCACACACCTTTCATGATATTAAACCACTCATTGTCCCTTTGTTGTTTGAAAGATTGCCTCTTGGTCTATGTACAGGGTGAAGTACACCCCAAAAATAATTAGCAGGCTTTTAAAAACTGTGTGTGAACCTCTGAAATTAGAACTGCTTCTGTGGTTTTGAAATCCCCAGTAGTGGTGACAGTTATGATATTTTATGTGTTTTGTTTCAGGGCGTTTGGTCCACTTTGGTGCCATGAAGACCTCACACCCAAAAACCAAAATTCAAAGAGTGCTGAGCAGCTCACCAACTTTCTACGCCATGTTGTGTCCGTATTTAAAGATTCCAAATCAGGTATTTCATTCTATTCCTCCAAACCTCTTTCCAGCATTTTGTCAAGAATGTAGGTATCTCTCCATATGTGATTGTTGTCACAATTCCAAGTCACAGCGCCCCCATGTGACAGGGGAGAACTGCCCCAGAGGCTTTCTAGGCTGTCATCTATTGTGTCACTATATACTCATATATACTCTTATAGAGCATCCACTCACAGCGCCCCCTGGTGTAACAGAGGAGAACTGCCCCACAGGGTTTCCTAGGCTGTCATCTATTGTGTCACTATATACTCATATATACTCTGATATATCATCCACTCACAGCGCCCCCTGGTGTAACAGAGGAGAACTGCCTCACAAGGTTTTTAGGCTGTCATCTATTGTGTCACTTGTTGTTGTTGTTGTGTGCTGTGGAGTCAGTTCTGACTCATAGCAACCCTGTACAGGGTTTCCGAGTCTGTAAATCTTTACGGGAGCAGAAAGCCTCATCTTTCTCCCGCGGAACAGCTGGTAGTCTCAAATTGCTGACCCTGAGGTTTGCAGCCCGATTCGTAACCACTACGCTACCAGAGCTCCTTTACTGTGACACTATATACTCATACATAATCTTATATATCATCTACTCACAGCGCCCCCTGGTGTGGCATAGGAGAACTCCCCCACAGGGTTTCCTAGGCTGTCATCTATTGTGTCACTATATACTCATATATACTCTTATAGATCATCCACTCACAGAGCCCCCTGGTGTAACAGAGGAGAACTGCCCCACAGGGTTTCCTAGGCTGTCATCTATTGTGTCACTATATACTC
>NW_006409156.1:13972-14866 GCF_000296735.1 Chrysochloris asiatica
TATACTCGTATATACTCTTATAGATCATCCACTCACAGCGCCCCCTGGTGTAACAGAGGAGAACTGCCCACAGGGTTTCCTAGGCTGTCATCTATGGTGTCACTATATACTCATATATACTCTTATAGATCATCCACTCATAGCGCCCCCTGGTGTAACGGAGGAGAACTGCCCCACAGGATTTCCTAGGCTGTCATCTATTGTGTCACTATATACTCATATATACTCTTATAGATCATCCACTCACAGCAGCCCCCTGTTACCGAGCCAGACTACCTCAGAGGGTTTCCTAGGCTGTCATCTTTATGGGAGCAAATTACCTGGTTTTTTTCCCATGGAGCCGCTGGCTGGAGTCTAACCACTGACCTTTATGATTACCAGCCAAGCACCTAACTGTTGAGCCCCCAGGGCACCTTAATGTCGCTGTGTGCTCTAGTGTCATTCTGTGTAGAAGCATGAAGCCACAGGCTAGCAGGGTCACCTTTCTGCCGGCGGGGAGAGAAGCACACAGTGGTCTGTGGTAGGAGATACAACAGAGTGCTCCTAACAGCGGGGACCTACCTAGCCATTGCAGTGAATGTAATCCGAAAACTGAGGACCAGCTGTTTGCATATTCACTGCTTTTGTGGCCATAGTTCTCACTGTTTTCCAAAAGCAGACACCCACAGTGCCAGTTCTAAACCAACCCTATACTTCCTGGGTCTTCAAAGTGTTACCGAGATGTGGCACAGCTGAGATCTGCCCAGCCATCCTCTGCACTTAGTTTTTGGATGGGATGCGTTATCTGTCACTGGCTAAGGTACCTGCTTGCCGTTGAATCAGATCCCTCTGACTCATCGTGACCCCACGTCACACAGTAGAACCACCTCATTAGGTTTCCTAGGTATATAGGAA
>NW_006409156.1:16514-32194 GCF_000296735.1 Chrysochloris asiatica
CAGTGCTGACTGCAAGGGTTGGAAATATAAAGATAGACGTTCTGTAGCAAAAGGAGAGGAGTGATTGACTTTGCAGTCCAGGAGCAGAGGTCCCTGGGACCATCAAGGGAGAAGAGCAGAGAGTGGGATCCTACCCAGAAGAAGCTGTGACGCCAGAGATGGAGGCAGAGACGATGATGTGGAGAGATGGAGCGGTTGGGAACTTTAGACCCAGAGAGGGAGAGGGGCTGTGTGCTGACAACCGGGGGTGGGGCAGGCTTGCAGGGTATATACCCTTTGCTTGGTTGATGATGCATGGAGGGGATTGTAACCATGGCAATGAAACAATATACGATAGAATGAATGTAAAGCTAATGTTTCCCATGTGAACTATCACATAATTTACAATAAAAAAAAAAAAAAAGTTAGGAGACATTCAAACTGTGGTGTTTTGTTTTGTTTTTATTTTAACATGATGAAATTTTTTAAATGTACAATTACATAGCTCTGTCCCCTTGGCCTGTGTAAAGCATAGGGTAACATCAGTGGCCCAGGAACTGCGTTTTGTGTGAAGCCTTAGGTAACATCGGGGGTCCAGGGTTTGCCGCCTACTTGCAGCCTCACATCACTGGTCCAGGGTTTGTGGTGTGGAAGCTGACCCATTCACTGTTCCCCTCTGGACCTAGGCTTCCATCTGGAGCAGTACTTAAGTGAAGTTGCGTTGCAGACTGCTCTTGCCAGCTCTTCAAGGCACTACGCCGGACGGTCCTTCCAGATCTTCCGGGCCCTGAAGCAGCCTCTGTCAGCCCACGCCTTGTCCGACCTGCTCTCGAGATTGGTGGAAGTCATTGGAGAACACGGAGATGAGATCCAGGTATGGAATGCTAGGCCCAGTGCTCTTCCTTCCTCTTTCCATCTCAAAACCTTTCTCTCGTCGATTTTCCCACCATTTGGACGTGCACAATTTCTAACTCTGTTTTTTTGTCTTAGAGGTTGATTTTTTTTAAATAACAATTGTTTTTTTTCAGTGAGGGATGACACAACATTTCGAGTTCCTATTCAATCATTTCTACATAAGTTGATTACATTCTTAACAAGGTGTGAACATTCCCACTATTTCCAGTCTAGTTGCTTTGTTTCCATTCATCTAGCCTCCCTGCCTACCTTCTCATCTTTGTGTTAAAGCAATTGCTGACTGTGTAGTTTCAGGTTGTTGTTGTTGTAAATGTTGTCTCATTGAGTCAGTTTTGATTCATAGCAACCTTATATAGGGTCTCTAAGAATGACTAGTAGGTTTGAACTTCCCACCTTGCAAGTAGCAGTCCAGTGCTTACCCTGCAATGCCTCATCAGGGCATTTGCTGTTTGATTTTTATTTCTTTCTTGTTAGTTTGTTGGGGTTTTTTTCAACTTTTTAATTATGAATTTAAGAGCAAATCTGTTTTCCATCAAGCATTTCATGCACTGTTTGTTTCACCTCATTGATGGCAAGCTCACAGTGGAATGTCCCTCATCCCACGTCCTCCTGTACTTCGTTTCCATTCCTCTTTCTTCCCAACCCCTCTTGCCTTCTGTGGAGTGCGGTGGCTCCATACAATAAGCACTGGATGGTGAACCACAAGGTCTGCAGTTCAAGCCTGCCAGTCACTCCACGGGAGACAGATGTAGCTTTTTGCTCCTGTGAATATCTAAAGCCTCAGGAACTCTATACGGGGTCGCTATGAGTCGGGACTGACTCAATGGCACTTAACAACAACAACAACTTGCCTTCTGAACTCTGTCATTGGGTGATTATTCTAAGGAGCACATAGGTGATTTTTTTTTAGAGGTTGACTTTTTTTTTAATAAAACTATTGAAAATTATTTGTCCTTTTTTTTACTGTTTGTACTTTTTCCTATGACCTTTGTTTCTATATCCTTGTCGATTTATCAGTTAAGTTTTTATTGTGAATTGAGTGATAGTTTACATGGGAGAACTTCAGTTTTACACCATCATGTCATTGCAATGATTATAATCTCTCCGTGCATCATCATTCAACAGTATTTGCTTCTGTTCCTTCTGGTCTTGTTTTATTTTGTTTTGTTTTGTTTTTGGTAGGGGGGATGTACACAAAAACACTCAGGAATATATAATCATTTAAACAACCAAGCCTGCCTCCTGGCCGCCAGCACACAGCCTCTTTCCCTGAGAGTAGAGTCTAGAAGTTGACTCTTACAGTTCCAAAAAATTCACGCCATGTAGATTGTTCTGGAAAGTTGAAAGATGTTCTGTTTGACTCAAGCCAAAATGGGAAAAACCTCTGGTGGCCCTTGTGTTGGGGTTTGCGGGGGGAAGATTGGGGACAGAGGTGTTTGCTTGTATTGTGTTGGTTTATTACCTCCAACCTCAGTGCTGTTATACATGCCCCTCCACACCCAGGCTGAACACCCTCCCTCTCTGTGCAGTTTACCCTCCGGAGACTTAGAGGATCCCGAGAAGAAATGCAGAGTGTAACTTCCTCAAGAATGCCCCTGTAGGTGGACGAGAGACCAGGGAGCTGGGCAGCTTGGAACCCAAGGGCATTAGGGGCTCTGAGAACCAGACCGAGCCCCTCTTTACCATTATAAATGTTCCCACATCCCAGGAAACGTGCCTGCCTACAGCCCCTAATCTCTGGTCCTTCTTCTGGGCCACGGGGCAGACTGTAGGCGATGCCACTGCGTCTCTGTCTTTCCATGCAGTCCACACCACCTCTCAAATGCCCACCACCCCCATCTGCCGGGGGCCACACTGACCCCTTCACCCTCATCCCCATCCTGTTGTAGATGATTTGTCGTAGACACTGGACTTGAGGAAAGAAATCCTGTACGTTTTTCTTCAAGTTCTAAAAGTCCTTTTTTTGTGCTATCCCAGCTAAGCTAGCAATAATGGCCTCACCGTCTCTGTTATTGGAGTAGAATTGGCATTCATAGATGGGATCTTCAAGAAAGTCACAGGAATCAGAAGAGCCGAAACCAAACCCATTGCCACTGAGTGGATTGTGACTCACAAAGACACCTGTAGGACAGAGTAGAACCACCTACGACATCTCCGAGGCTCATCGTTCACCCAGGGAATGGCTGACCTTGCAGTTAGCAGCCCAGCAGCCAAGCCCGCGTGCCACCAGGGCTCCCACTGAAGTTAGAAGCACTAACAACCGCTGACTTTGTGTGTCTGGCAGGGCTACGTCATGGAAGTGCTGCTAACGCTGGAGGCGGCTGTGGATAACTTATCTGACTGTCTGAAGAACAATGACCTGTGGACCGTGCTGTCTCGGTGAGAACCCCACAGCACCATTATGAAATCGCCTCTCCTGTACTGTCTGTTGGGCAGAGTCCAAAGAGCAAGTCTAGGTTTGAGGACCATTTACAATGTGAAAAACATTTATGATGTTTTCTTACATTACAAAATCAGAAGCTATATAAGTGTGTGTGTCTGTGTTTATATATATGTTTGTTTATATATAAATATATGTATATACGGGGGGCTACAAAAAGTTCACAGAAAAATAGAACCAAAAGATAGTGGGATTTTCCATGACCTATCCAAAGCCATATATATATATATATATCTCCACATAAATCTACAGGTTTACTTAAATAATAAAAATTTTAGCAAGAATATTGATAAAGAGCTCTATCTCTTCTGTGTAAGACAAACATAGGAATCATTTTCATAAATTTTTTCTAAGTTCAAAAGCAGTTTTCTTTGGCACAAACATTTACTGGCTTTTTTCTAAATACCTTCATTCCCATTTTTGTTGTTAAGTGTTGTTGTTTAGTGTTGTTAAGTGCTGTCAAGCTGGTTCTGACTCATAGCAACCCTGTATAGGATTTCCAAGGAGCGACTGGGCTTGAACCACCGACCTTGCAGATAGCTGTCTAGTGCTGATCTTACAGCGCTGCACCAAGACTCTGTTCTTTATGTTGTTGTTAAGTACCATCGAGTCAGTTCCGACCCATAGTGACCCTGTATAGGGTTTTCAAGGAGCAGCTGGTGAGTTTGAACCATTGACCTTGAGGTTCAAACCAACCTTGTGGTCAAGTGCTTATCCTGCAGTGCCATACAATCAGTCAGTTAATAGCTTATAGCAGGTTGTACCTATTCTATCAAGGAGTTCTGGTAGCGTAGTGGTTACAAATCGGGCTGCTAATCTCACGGTCAGCAGTTAGAAACTACCAGCTGTCCCACAGGAGAAAGATGAGGCTTTCTGCTCCCGTAAAGATTTACAGCCTCGGAAACCCTATGCAGGATCATTATGAGTCGGAACTGACTCCACGGCACATAACAACAACAACAACCTATCCTATCAGAAATGAATTCATTTTATTATGATTTTTACCCAAATTCAAGCAAAACGTAAACAAAAGACCAGTCAACATGAAGACCAACTGACCATTTCTGTAGACTCTCAGAAAGATCAAGTTAATGATTTTGTTTCATTTGAGGCTTGCTCCTGCTAAATTTTGTTTTACGTCGATACTCATTTAAGAATAAAGAGAAAGAAAATCACTTTAGAAGTAGTATGTCCCAAGAACGGTTCCCCGCCCTCTTGGTCCTCAGCACACAGGGTAGGGCTGACTCTGAACTGAAGCATGTTGAGGTTCTCACGAGTGTGTGTGTTTTTATTCCCAGCTCTTCATCTCCGGATTTAAGCTCCAGCACTAAACTGACAGCCAGCCGGAAGAGTACAGGACAACTCAATGTGAACCCGGGAGCTGCCAGCGGTAACACAACCACTGCAGAGCGCAGCCGACATCAGAGGAGTTTCTCTGTCCCCAAGAAGTTTGGTGTCATCGACCGCTCTTCAGACCCACCTCGAAGTGCTACCCTGGACAGGATCCAGGCTTGCACCCAACAAGGCATCTCCTCAAAGACCAGGAGCTCAACCTCCTTGAAGGACAGTCTGAGCGACCCAACCCACATCAACCACCCAACCAACCTGTTGGCCACCATCTTCTGGGTCACAGTGGCCTTGATGGAGTCTGACTTTGAGTTTGAATACCTGATGGCTCTCAGGCTCCTGAGCAGGCTGCTGGCTCACATGCCGCTGGACAAAGCCGAGACCCGGGAAAAACTTGAGAAGGTCCAGGCGCAGCTCAAGTGGACGGACTTCTCAGGGCTGCAGCAGCTGCTGCTGAAAGGCTTCACATCATTCACCACCACAGACCTGACTCTGCAGCTCTTCAGTCTGCTGACCCCCGTGTCCAGAGTGCCCATGGTGGATGCCTCCCAGACCATCGGTAAAGCCCGCGTGCACCTGCTCTCTCGCACGTTCTGGTGGTGCTGTGTCTCTGTGTCGAGTGATGAGGTCACGTGGGCCTCCTGTTTTTAACAAGGAGCCCTGGTGTCACATGGTTAAGCACTCCTCTGTGAACCAAAGGGTCGGTGGTTTGAACCCACCCAGTGGCTCCACAGGAGAAAGCTCTCGGGATCTGCTCCCATAAAGATGACAGCAAGGAAAACACTATGTGGCAGTCCTGTTCTGTTCTGTAGGGTTGCTGGGAACTGGAATCGACTCGATGGCTCAACAACACCACTGCTTCTTACAATTCCACTTAGACATGCTTCCTTGGGAGCAGTATTTCCCCCCTTTAAAACTTCATAAAATCTAAGGCATGATTATTTCAATCATTGATGATATTTTTAAGGCAATAGCATGAAGAGAGCATAAGAAATCTATAAGGCGTTCGTTATTTCTTTCCAGATGAAATTGCCAATACTGTTTGCTCCTTCTCTTGATAAATTTTGTACACCTAATTCTCACTGGCCATCTCATGTTACAACAGCAGTTGAAACTCTGCTATCTGACTATTTTGCACATTCCCAGTGTCCATGAGGCATGAGACTAGAGTAGTCTGTCTGTGGTGGTTCAGGTTATGTTGTGCCAGCGTGAGTGGCCTGTGATTCTCTGCAGTCAGGCTGTTATGTGGTGATGTGGCTATAACCGTTTGTCATCTGATTCGTTGTCCTCTGTCTTGTGATCTGAAGTCATTATCCTCCTTTTTTTTCATCATACTGATTTTCACCGAATGGCCTGGTCTTTGGAACCACGTCAGTGAGTGAGGGATGGAAGAAGAGATACTTTACCTCTTACATCTTAACTCCCGAATCTTTCTTTTCTTTGCCTTTCTTTACCTCTTGAAACCAACTGCTGTTGATTATTGTCTTAAATGAAGACAAAGCAGATTTGTAATGCTGTGACATGTGGTCCAGAATTCTTTTCATGAAGCTAGAGCCTAACACTGTGTACTTAGTAATCCATCATCAGTGGGAGAGTTGGTTCCCTACATGAGTGAAACCCGAAAGTGGTTGGTCTACTTCCTTTAAGTGATGGTGGTGGTTGTGTACCATGGAGTCGGTTCCGACCCATAGCGACCCTGTCCAGGGTTCCCGAGGCTGTAAATCTTTACAGGAGCAGAAAACCTTATCTTGTTCCTGTGGAACAGCTGGTAGTTTCAAACTGCTGACCTTGCGGTTCACAGTCCGATTCGAAACCACTACGCTACCAGAGCTTTCCTTAAAAATTTGCTTTTGATTAAAATTCCCAATTAATGCTTCTGTTCATTTTTATCTGCTTTTTAGACTCTGTGCCAGTTATCCTTAGTCAAAACCAACCCTTGGCAGAGGGCCGTTGGTGGTGGTGTTGGGTTCATTTTCAATGCATGGTGACCCCGTGTGACAGGGTATAAGGGCCTCAGAGTTTTGAGGCTGTGATCTTTATGAGAAGGAGAGCTGGTGGCACAGTCTTTCAGGTGCTTGGATGCTAACTGAAAAGTCTGTGCTTCAAACACAACAGCCAATCCACAGGAGAAAGTTGTGGCTGTCTGGGAAGTTGGCAGCCTTGGAGACCCTCTGGGGCAGTTCCGCTCTGTCACATGGGGGCGCTGTGAATCAGAATCAACTCAGTGTCTACGGGATTCATCTGTTTGAGCAGACCACCAGACTTTTCTCCCCATAAGTCACTGGCTGGATTCCAGCAGCCCCTGTTTCAGTTAGCAGCCAAGTGTTTCACTGTAACACCACTGGGACTCCTTACCAAGAGGGATGCTGGACCTTAAAATTCCCAGTCCACTCCATTGTCTCCTTTAAAACTGGTGCCGCTATGATAGTAGGTCTTTCCTGGGTTTATGTTAGCATATTAAAGTGCTTCCTAAAGTCAGCCTTTTGTCACCTCAGAATAGAGTCTATATTGTATCTTCTTTAGCCATTAACAGCTAAAATGTGCCCAGTATCCATCTGTGTTCATTGTCTCTTCTCCATTCAGGGTTTCCGCTGAACGTCTTGTGTCTCCTGCCCCAGCTGATTCAGCATTTTGAAAATCCCACTCAGTTCTGTAAGGACGTGGCAGAACGCATCGCTCAGGTACGGGTTACAGTCCTGCCCTCAGATGGATCGATACTGGCCTTTAGGAAGACCTGAGGTCAGGCTGAAATTTCCAGGCACAGGGAGGGCAACCGTTTTCACAAAACCTGAAAATAAAAACTGGTATCGTTAAAGGGTCTGGAATGTTGATGGGTGGAGCCCACTCTGTCACATGGGGTCTCTGTGAGTCTGAATCAATTTGGCAGCCGTGGGATTTGGTTTATAGGTAGTAATGTATGAGGCTGTGTCAAAAAGTATTGCTAACAAATCACCGAAAGCGTTACTAAACAAAAATATCAAAATGTGAAGTTCCTATTTCTCCACATATCTTCTGTCTACGTGTGTCTGTTTTCATACTGTGGCGGCTTCACCCCCAGAGTTTCAAATCCCAGCAGGGTCATCCATGGTGGTTAGGTTTCAGCAGCGCTTCCAGACTACGACAGGCCAGGAAGAAGGACAAGGTGGTCCACTTCTGAGGGGTTATGAAGAGTAGCAGAACATTGTCTGATACAGCGCCAGATTGATACATTGTCTGATAAATGAGCCCATCAGGTTGGAAGTCACTCAGAACACGACTGGGGAAGAGCTGCCTCCTCAGAGTAGTCAGCCAGAAGGATGTGGATGCAGCAAAGCTTTCTGGACCTTCATTTGCTGATTGGACATGGCTCAAAATGAGAAGGAACAGCTGCAAACATCCATTAATAATCAGAAAGTATGGACAATAGGAAGTTGTCAGAAATGAAATGGAACGTATAAAGATCGATCCCCTAGGCACTAGTGAACTGAAATGGACTGGTATTGGCCTTTGTGAATCAGACAATCATATGGTTTACTATGCCAGGAACAACACATTGAAGAGGAATGGCATTGCATTTATCAATGCTGTCTGTGATAGGATAATATCCATATGCCTACAAGGAAAACCAGTTAATACAACTTATTATTCAAATGTACTCACCAAAGCCAGTGATGAGGAAATTGGGGAATTCTACCAACTTTTTCAATCTGAAATTGTTCAGGCTTGCAATCAAGATGTATTGATAATTACTGGTGATTGGAATGTGAAGGTTACAAACAGAAGAAAGATCAGCAGTTGGAAAATATGGTCTTATTGAAAGAAAAGATGCTGGAGATTGCATGATAGCATTTTGCAAGACCAACAACTTATCCATTCAACAACATAAACAGAGACTGTGCATGGGAACTTCACCAGCTAGAACACATAGGATTCACGTTGACTCCATCTGTAGGCAGGAGCAATGGACAAGCTCCATCTCATCAGCCAAAACAAGGCCAGGGGCAGCCTATGGAACAGACCATCAGTTGCTTATATGCAAGTTCAGGTTGAAGCTGAAGAAAGTTAAAACAAGTCCACAACAGCCAAAATATGACCTTGAGTATATTCCACCTGAATTTTTAGACCATCTCAAGAACAGATTTGATGTATTAGAAGCAATGATGGAAGACCAGCGGAGCTATGGGATGACATCAAGAGCATCAAACAGGAAAAAAACAAAAGATAATTTTAAAAATAGGAAAGAAAGAAAAGACCAAAGTAGATGTCAGGAAAGACTCTGAAACATGATCTTGGACATAGTGAAGCTAAAGCGAATGGAAAAAATGGTGAACTAAGAATGCTGAACAGAACATTTCAAAGGATAGCTCAAGAAGACAAAGTCAAGTATTATAATGAAATGTGCACAGTCCTGGAGTTAGAAAACCAAAAGGGAAAAACATGTTCAGTATTTCTCAAGCTAATAAAACAGAAAAAAAAAACCTGAATTCCCAACTTGCAACACTGAAGGATTCAATGGGCGAAATACTAAATGATGCAGAAAGAAATGTTCCACAGGGTAGCGTATGATCGAGAAGCGATAATGTTGTAGGAAGAAGTCCAATCTGCACTGATGGCATTAACAAAAATCAAGGATTCAGGAACTGACGGGATACCTGCTGAAATCTTTCATCAAACTGATGCAGCACTGGAAGCGCTCACTCATCTATGCCAAGAAGTTTGGAAGACTGCTACTTCACCAACTGACTGGAAGAGCTCCATATGTGTGTCTATTCTAAAGAAGGAGGAGCCAACAGAAAATCACATTGAATGGTTGCAATAGCACATCAGCAGAGAGCAGTAGACGTTCAAGCCAGATTCAGAAGTCAAGGAATAAGTGTTATCATTGCTGACGTCAGATGGGTCTTGACTGAAAACAGAGAATACTAGAAAGATGTCTGCCTGTGCTTTATTGACTATACAAAGGCCTTCGACTGTGTGGGTCACATTGAGAAGAACCGCAACTGGAGAACTCTTGATTGAGCTCATGAGGAACTTGAACATAAACCAAGAGGCAGGTGTTCAAACAGAACAAGGGGACACTGAACGGTTTAAAATCAGGAAAAGGTATACACCAGCGTTGTATCCTTTCACCTTCCTTATTCAATCTGTATGCTGAGCTCATAATCCCTGAAGCTGGATTATATGAGAAAGAATGTGGCTTCAAGATTGGAGGAAGACTCATTAATAACCTGCAATATGCAGATGACACAACCTTGAAGCTGAAAATGAAGAGGACTTGAAGCACTTGCTTACGAACATCAAAGACTACATAGAACCTTCAGAATGGACTACAACTCAATGTAAAGGGAACAGAAGTCCTCACAACCAGCAAACACCACCATGACACATGGAGAAGAGATTGAAGTTGTCAAGGATTTCATTTTACTTGGATCCATAATCAATACCCATGGACGTATCAGTCAAGGAATCAAATGCTTATTGCATTGAGCATATCTGCTGCAAAAGACCTCATTAAATTTTTTTTTGTTTTTAATGTTTCATTGTGAATTATGTGATAGTTTACATGGAAGAACATTAGTTTTACATTCCTCATTAAACTTTTAAAAAGCAAAGATTATAAATGGTTAGTCACTCTGAAGACTAAGGTAAGCCTGAACCAAACCCTGGTATTTTGAATTGCCTCATATGCATGTGAAAGCTAAACAGTGAATAAGGAAGATGGGAGAAAAATTGATAAAGTTGAATTATGGTGTTGGCATAAAATATTGAAGATACCATGGACATCTGGAGGACCAAGCATATTTGTCTTAGAAGAAGTATAGCCAGAATGCTGCTTAGAAGCAAAGAAGGCAAGACTTCGTCTCTCATACTTCAGACATATCAGAAAGGACCAATCCCGGGAAAAGGACATCATGTTTGGTGACATGGAGGTGTAAAAAGAAGAAGACCCCCAATGAGATGGATTGAACAATGGCTGCTCCAGCAATGGGCCCAAACAGTGGTGAGGACTGTACCAGGCTGGTAGTGTTTCCTTCTGTTGTGCGTTAGGGCGCTTTGGGTCAGCGCAGACTCAACGACACCCGACTGCATGTCTATACATTTCCCAGGGTGGCGTTTCCATCTTGAATCGGGCTACTAACCTCAAGGTTGGCAGTTCGAAACTACCAGCTGTTCCATGGGCCAAAGATGAGGATTTCTGCTCCTGTAAGGATTTATAGCCTCAGAAACCCTGTACAGGATTGCTAAGAGTCAGAACCGACTTCATGGTGCTTAACAACAACAACAACCCTTCCTCAAAATATTTTTTACCCTTTGATTTACACCACATCAAAACAGCTGTTTGGCTGTCTTCAAGGGACTCAAATCATGTTCCTTTGAGTCTGAAGAACAGAAATAAGTCTGAAGAGGCAAGAGGAGAGCTTGTGGGTGGGGTAAGGTTTCCCTTTGAGGACAGCCCTTGCTACCCTTGAACAATGACCAGATGCATTGTCATAATGGAAACACATTCTTTGCACTTCTCCTGACCTTTTTCTCGCCAATGCACTTTTTGATTGTTTGAATACGTCTTCCTAATAAACCCTGGTGGTCATTCTGTGACCTTTGAGAAAATCTACCAAGACTCCCTTTTTTGACTTCCCCCTAAAACATTCACGATGATCTTCAGAGCTTCCCTTTCTGAATTGAATTAACTGGCCTAGCGGGTCCCCTCAAAAGCTACTGTTTTGACTAGGCCTTTATTTTGAAGGCCCCCCTACAAGACCAAGTGTGTCACTGCTAGAACTTGACTGCAGCCCTCTGTGGGTCACAGAGACATGGGTAGTCGTGTTTTGTGTGGAAAAAACTAGAACTCTGGTAGCAATACTCTTTGACTGACCCTCCCACGTCCTGGGTGGCTGACACAAAGGCCCTATGTTTGTTGCATGCGCGAGAAGGCAGGGGGAGGGCGTTGGTGTGACTCCTACGCTAACGAGGGGTATCGAGGTAGCATTTCTACAAGACAGAGGGGTTTCCGGGCTGCCAAGACTTACCTGCAGAGTTGCTAACATGGCCCCCTAGTCTCCAGGCTGCTCCATCCCTGACTGGTGTTCTCACCTCACAAGGTCTGTTTGGAGGAGAAGAACCCCAAGCTTTCGAATCTCGCGCACGTGATGACTCTGTACAAAACTCACAGCTACACCAGAGACAGCGCCACCTGGGTCAACGTCGTCTGCCGCTACCTCCACGAGGCGTATGCTGACATTACGTTGAACATGGTGACGTACCTGGCGGAGGTGAGCTTGCAGATTAAGGATGAGCTCTGGTGTGGCGTCCCTGGCTATAGTGTGTACACACTCGTCCCATGCCACCATTGAGGTCAGTCCGACTCCTAGCAACCCTACAGGGCAGTGTAGAACTGCTCCACATGGCCTCGTGGTCTCCCAATGTTTCAGCCTCGGCACCACCACCCAGTAACTGAAACAGATTAATAGTTTGTGATCTCTGCCCTGTCGTGTCGCTGTGGGCTGGAATCGAATCGATGACCGTTAGGGGGTGTCGGTACCCCCTATGGAAATCCTAGCATTTCTCTCAGTTCCTGGAACAGTTTCTAAAAAATACCCTTACTGTTTCAAAAGACATGAGCATTTTTAACCCATTTGCGAAATAATAACTGGAACATTGTACATTGTCATTTCTGCTTTTCTGACAACTGATAATGTTTGGTGCTTTTCTTTTTTACAAGCTTGTTGTTGTTGTTGTTGTTGTTGTTGTTGTTGTGAAGTACCGTCAAGTCAGTTCCAACCCATAGCGATCCTGTATAGGATTTCTGTTAAGCAGTCAGATTGAACCACTTACCTTGCAGTTCAAACCGACTCTGCAGTCCAGCGCATTAACCCGGAGCACCACCTCAGGACTCCTGTTATAAGCTTACTTTGGTCTATTTAGAGCATGGACGTTGTATTCGTACATTCAAACCTACCCCACTGTCTCTGCTCCATACTGCATGTTGTCAGCATCCTGAGGAAATAAGCCTGGTGATGCAGTGGTTAAGCACTTGTATGTTTACCACAAAGTCATTGGTTCAAACCCACCAGCTGTTCCACAGGAGAAAGACCTGGCGATTTTCTCCTGTGAAGAGGACCGCCTAGGAAACCCTCTGGAGCAGTTCTACTGTCACATGGGGGCACTGTGAGTGGATGATATATAAGAGTATATTATACAAGTATATAAGGAGCTCTGATAGCATAGTGGTTACGAATTGGGCTACGAACCTTAAGGTCAACAGTTCAAAACTACCAGCTGTTCCATGGGAGAAAGATGAGGCTTTCTGCTCCCATAAAGATTTGCAGCCTCAGAAACCCTGTACAGGGTCGCTATGGGTCAGAATCGACTCAACAGCACTTAACAACAACAACCTACGAGTATATAGTGACACAATAGACGACAGCCTAGGAAACCCTGTGGGACAGTTCTACTCTGTTACACCAGGAGGCGCTGTGAGTGGATGATCTATAAGAGTATATACCAGTATATAGTGACACAATAGATGACAGCCTAGGAAATCCTCTGGGGCAGTTCTACTCTGTCACATGGGGGTGCTGTGAGTCAGAATTGACTGGATAGTACCCAACAACAACAACAACTTCAGGAAAACGGTGCTCATAGATACTGAGAACAGAGCCTCTGGGTGACCTCCTCCTGGTCTCGTCCTTGCGCGGGTCTCAGTTGCTGGAGAAGGGCCTTCCGAGTATGCAGCAGTCCCTGCTCCAGGTGATGTGCAGTCTGCTCAGCTACGTGGATTTGTCCCTCATTCCTGTGAAGCAGTTTAACCTGGAGGTTCTGAAGACCATTGAGAAATACGTACAGGTGAGTTGTATTGGAATGGCTTTCTTTACAGATAGGAGATGGAGGCCCCACACATAGCCTGGACTCATTGTGCATCTGCAAAGCCGAATGGGTATCATGCCACCCTCCATAGAGTGGGCGGGCAGACTGGGAACAAGGTCCAAGCAGGTACGGTGTTCCACAGTCAAACACAGGCCAGCAGCTGACCTCCGTGGGAGGCCACTCAGTGGGATTTAAGGCCAAGTGTCTTCTCAGGGAAACCTCCGGTTTTGCTCTTTAGTCCTTCACCTGATTGGATAAGGCCCACCCGCATTTTCAGGGGTCATCTCCTTGACTACTGATGTAACATATGTACATCTACATTAACCTACATCTATGGAATTCCTTCCCAGCACCACCTAGACTAGTGTTTGATGAAGGGACAAGACAATATAGTCTAACCAAAGAGTCTTGGTGGTGTGAGGTGGTCAGCAGCTCAAACCCACCCACTGATCTTCAGGAGAGAGATGAGGCATCTTCAGGACCCTTAGGGAGAAGCTCTCCTCTGTTCCAGAGGGTTGCTGTGAATTGGAATCCACACACAAGACCTGGAAGATGGCACCCTCTTCTGCACATCTCATGTGCTCCTGTCTCCTCTGGCATGTGCACTGTGAGCTCTAGCGTCCTCTCTTCAGGGTCCAGGGAAGTGCCATCGTCGTGCGATGTTCACTTTAAACAATCCTTTCCAGCTTCCCAACACCCATCCTGTGACTTGCAGAAATTCTCCCAGGCTCACAAGATTCCAAGCATTCCTTCACTTTCCCTTCAAACAGTGTTGTTCAGAGACACAGGGTAGACATTCTTCACAGAAGCCCCAAGACTCTGGTCTTTAGTCTCCCTTCAAGGCTGAAACTCACCCTCTGTGGGTCATCTTTCAGCCAAACCACAGCCTGTAAGGTGAATGACACACTCCTCAGAACAACGCCATATGGGATCTGAAGGCCAGTGCTTGCCCTGGAGAAAGCTTCAAAGGCAGGAAGGGATAGGGGAAAGGATGAATGGAAACAGGAAATGCAGGCAGCATGGAGGGAGAGTGCTGTTGATTTGCAGAGATTGGAAGTCAGTTACTGTCATGAATCAAAATGTGTCTGAATTGCTGAATGGAAAACCCATCTTCTCTGGAAACTTTCACTCAAATCACAACAAAGAGTTTAAAGAAAAAGACGCCTTCTAGGGTGGTTCTGCTCTGTCACATGGGGACACTGGCTCAGAACTCACTTGAGGGCACCCATAAACTATTGAAATGCATTGGAGACTTATTTCCAAATTGGGAGAGTGTGGCATTGGCAAAAATGTTACCTCATTATTTTTAAACTTCATTTGAATACAAAGTGGATCATTTTTTAGACTTTATTTCCTAAATGCAGTGCATCTTATAAATTGTCTTTGTACGTTATTTTCATTTTACTTATCAGGAAGGTTTTCTGTGCAATTCTAAATGAATGAATTCTGACTGGATTGAATAAATTCCAGCAGACACTTTCAGAAAAATCAAGTCATGTCTCACCGCCGACTGTTTTTCCTGCAGAGCGTACACTGGAGAGAGACTTTGAATATCCTAAAGCTGGTGGTCTCCCGATCGGCCAGCCTGGCTCTGCCTTCTTATCAACACAGCGACCTTTCCAAGATAGAAATCCATCGAGTGTGGACCAGTGCGTCTAAGGAGTTACCGGGCAAAACGTTGGATTTCCACTTTGATATTTCAGAGGTACGCGCTGTGAAACCTGCTTCTGGGGTGTGAACATGCATGGCTGAGCTCAGAAGACGTGGTCTTGGGGAGCAGAGGCTGCTTCTTTCTAAATGCATTTAAAATGAAGACTTCTAGGCCTACCTTGGAGTCCCTGAATGGTGCACACAGTGGGCTAAGCACTGAACTGCTAACCCAAAGGTTGACAGTTCAAACCCACCAGCCACTATCTGGGAGAAAGATGAGGCTGTCTGCTTCCATAAGGAAGAATAATTCACTGGCTAGAGGGTTTGTCGTTGTTGTTAGGTGCCATGGGTAGGCACCTGTTAACTTGGGTGACAGGGAGGGCAATATACAAGAAGAGGGAGGCTGACAGATGATGCAGACAGATGAGGACACAGAGGAGGTGTGCAAAGGTTAATAGAGATAAATGGTGATGTGTACACAACCTTAGAACAGCAGTGTTCTGAG
>NW_006409156.1:32932-36103 GCF_000296735.1 Chrysochloris asiatica
ACATATATAAAAGGAGCGCTAGTAGCATAGTGGTTACGAATCAGGCTGTTAATCTCAGGGTCAGCAGTTCAAAACTACCAGCTACTCCATGGAAGAAAGATGAGGCCTCCTGCTCCCGTAAAGATTTATAGCCTTGGAAACCCGTACAGGGTTGCTGTGAGTCGGAACCGACTTCGCAGCACATAACAACAACAACATACATATATATGTATGTATTTATATATGTGTGTGTTTATATATATATGTATTTATATGTGTGTATATGTGTGTTTATACATATATGTATTTATATGTGTATGCATGTGTGTTTATATATGTATGTATGTATTAATATATATATGTATTTATATCTATACATATATATGTATTTATATATCCCACAGATTTATAAGAATTTGAAAGAAGATATTTGGATGTGAGCTTTTATCTTTCCTACAAACACAACTATGAATGTGGTGGAGCATGTTGTTGTTGTTGTTAAGTGCCATTGAGTCTGTTCCGACTCATAGTGACCCTGTATAGGATTTCTGACGAACAGCTGATGGGTTTGAACTGCTAACCCTGTGGTCCACAGTCCAGTGTTTATGCTACAGTACCACACTAGGACTGCTTTCCAAGCTTAAACGTCTGAAAATAGATGGTTAATTGACCTGAGCATTTTGTCTCTAAGGCTTATCAGTGGTTTCATTTCTATAGCAAGTTTTGAATAAGAATTGGCTTTGTTTTCTGCTGATATACAGGGCAGGAATGTGTTAAAGACACAGAGTTAATCAGAATGCATATTTGAGTGTTAGGAAAATGACTGAACTTCTCTAGACCAGTGTTTAATCAAAAAAAGCAGTTCATTATTTTGACCCAAGATTGTCTGGCAGAACCCTGATCAAAACGGGAAAACACAGAACCAAATTTAAAATCGTTAATGGAATCCAGACTTTTGGAGCTGCTGAGGCTGAATAAGTCCCTGAAGCTACTGCTCTGAGACTGTCTTTAAACCATAATCCAACACTCTCCCCTGAAGGCATCTGCTCTGAGCTTTGTGCTCTTTTCTAGAATGATCTGTGTAGGATCAAATTGACAAGGGCAGCTGGAAATGGCCGATGGGAAGCTTAGGGGGCAGCGAATCCAAGGTCACTGTGGTGGGAGGACGTGGGAAAGGTCGGTGAGAATTGTGGCACCCCTTGAAGAATGTAACCGGTATCTGTCCCTGAATTGCACATGTAGAAATTGTTGAGGGACTGTATCTTTGGCTGCGTAGACTTTCTCCCAAATGAAAGCGTGAAAACAATTCTTGGGTGCCTCTGGGTTGAGTGGCCCTGTGTACCACAGAAGCATGTGGGGGATAACTAGACACTGTACTCTCTCCTCCAGACACCCATCATCGGGCGGCGGTACGATGAGCTGCAGAATTCTTCAGGGCGGGACGGGAAGCCCAGGACCATGGCTGTCACCCGGAGCACGTCCTCCACCTCATCTGGTTCCAACTCCAATGTCCTCGTTCCTGTGAGCTGGAAGAGGCCTCAGTACTCTCAGGTGTGGGGTTAAGCACTCACAGGAGAGCATTCAAGGGGACTAATGGAGCCCAGAGGAGGCTCAATGGTGGCTCAGTGTTAGAATCCCACCTTCTCTGCTGGAGACCCAGGTTCAGTTCCCAGCCTGGGCACCGTGGTTTGTGGTCTGTCACTGGAGGCTGGCGTGTTGCTGTGATGCCGAACTGGTTTCAGCAGAGCTTCCCGACTAAGATGGACTAAGAAGACAGGGTTTGAAAATCATCCAGTGAGAGCCCCATGCATCACCCCACAATGGTCCAATCCACAGTGGATCCCTGGGGTGGTGCGGGACAGGGCCTTGCCTCCTCCTGCCATGCGTGGGGCTACCTCACCCCATCCTCTTGTTCAGGATCAGGCATCAGCTCATCTTGTCTGATAACTCACAACAACAATGCAGAGCCACCCCTGTGATCTGTGATTCCTCTGTTTCCCATCCCAACATTGCCTGTCTAGACGTCAACCCTTCCAGAGATGGGGAATCGTGGAATTCCGAGATTTGGCGCTGTAGGACAAGCCCGGGTTCAAGCCCACCAGTTGGTGTTGGAATCAGCTCAACAGCACTTAATGGCACTTAATGGCAACGACAGTGTACCCCTGAACAGCTTATTGCATTGAGCTGACCTTCAGACTCGTTGTTGCCCGTCCCTGTCTACCCCCCCACCCCCACTGTTCTTTAAGGCTCTACCTTAAGACTCTGAAAACCTCTTCGCTGTGGGGTAACCCTCCTGCCTCTCCACCGCTCACCCAGATGGCTCTGCTCCACGTGATAGCACCCACTCTCGCAGCCCTGTGTAAACAGCGGGCCTCTGGCTGCTGCTCTGAGTGTGTGCTTAAAGCATCACTACGAGCTTACCAGACCCGCCTACTTTTCTTACCCCATCCCAAGCCAGCCTCAAAGCATCCACGCCACTGGGCTCATGCCAAACCATATTCAAGACTCTTCGAGTTACAGGAACCCTGATGGTGCAGTGGTTAAGTACATGGCTGCTAACTGAAGGTTAGCAGTTCAAACCTATCAGCCACTCTGAGGGACAAAAATGAGGCTGCCTTCTCCCTTAAAAATTTACAGGCTCAGAAGCCTATATAGAGCGCTATGAGTTGGAACTGGCTTGGCGGCACTTAACAACAACATCTTAAATAAGATGGTAAATAACTTAAGATATCCCAAGCTGTATCATTCCAACATGCAATCAGTATGAAGAATCACGAATGAGATATTTTTCTTTTGTTCTTTCTTTCTTAATACCAAATCTTCAGACGAACTCTCCATGCACACTGGCCACATTCCAAGTTCACAATCGAAGGCCACATCTGGCTAGTGGCTCAGAAGAGATTTCCGTCGTGTGAGTCCTTTGCTGACACCTGTCTGTGTGTTTCTGTTTCAGAAAAGGACCAAGGAGAAGCTGGTGCATGTCCTTTCCTTGTGTGGCCAAGAAGTAGGACTCAGCAAAAACCCATCCGTAAGTCTAAGTGGGCGTCGTGTTCACATGTGGGGGAACCCCCTTTCTTGTCTTTGGTCCTATTTAGAGTTTCCAGCTGAGTGTGAACTGCGAGTGATGGTGTGGTTTCAGCATCCACCACGACTGTTCGCCTCGCTAGTTCAGAGACAAGGCAAGGTTTGGGT
>NW_006409156.1:37046-53492 GCF_000296735.1 Chrysochloris asiatica
GATGAGTGGAATGTTCCACGACTGCTCGCCTCGCTAGTTCAGAGACAAGGCAAGGTTTGGGTGGTCAGTTCCAACTCATGGGATGAGTGGAATATTAGAAACAATAAGAAACAGCCAGTGCCATTGAATCAGTTCTGATGTGACCCCATATAGAGCTTCCCAAACTGTATGTGTTTTTACAGGAGCAAGGGAGCCCCACCTTTCTCTCTCGGAGCAGCTGGTAGGTTTGAACCGCCGCCCTTGCAGTTAGCAGTCCAGTGCTTATCCCACACTGTCACACCAAGACAAGTCTTTGCCAAAGTGTAAATTTTGTATTTCTTATCATCTGGATAAACTCCAAGCCAGCCATTGACTAAGCTTTGCTTTCACTTAAATGCCCTTTTTAGCGTGATAAATCAGTGGGCTAGTTTAGGCTGCCTGTAACCTACTCACAAAGCAGAGGGCCTGAGGAGGCACGGCCCAAGAGAGCAACCCAGGCCACAAAGGGCAGAAACGAGGTCACTTGGCTTCTGTGAGGCAGCATGGCCTTTAGATTTGCACTTTAGATCCATACTACTTTCCTTCCAGCTGGAAACAAACACACCAGGAGTACTTCAGGGGTTAGAGAAACTGCACTCCCAAGCGTGAAGCATGCCTTGAGCTCAAAAACCCCATTTTAGTCTCGTTTCACGGTGTCTACTTAATAGAGCATGGATGTCTGTAAAGAGCCCCAGTGGAGCAACAGTTAAGCATTCAGCCACTAACTAAAGGTCAGCAGTTCAAACCCACCTGTGGGGAGAAGACCTGGAGATCTGCTTCTATAAAGATGGCAGCCAGGAAAACCCTACGGACACAGGACATCAACAGACACGTCACCAAAGAAGGCATTCACGGAGCTAACATACACATGAAAAGGTGTTTGAGATCACTAGCCAAACGTACCATAAGGTGTCTTCTCACTCCTGCAATAATGGCACTGGCTGTAAAAATAGAGAACCAGAAACCCTGGCAAGGATGTGGGGAGACTGGAACTCCTATACACTGGTGGTGGGACCGCAGAGTGGTACACCCACAACGGAAAATGGTATGGTGCATCCTTGAGAAGTGAGAAATGAAAATACCATGCAATCCACTCAACCCATTCCTAGGCATCTACTCTAAAACACTGAGAGTCTGGGCATAGACAGATGTTCCCAACGGAGAAAGATGCAAACAGCCCAAGCAAGTGTCCATCAACAGAGGAACAGATAACTGCTGTGTGGGCATCTGGGAAACCTAACATGGACCTAGAGGACAATATTCTGAGTTACAACAGGACAAATATTGTATGAAACCTCAGTTCTAAAACATCCACAGTAGGTTTACGCTCTCTTACTATCAGGCAGGGAAGGGGAGGAAGGACAAAGTACTAATTAGGTAGTTGTTCCAACTCTTAGCAACCCTGTGTAGGATTTCCAAGGAGCAGCTGGTGAGTTTGAACCACCAACCGTTCGGTTCAAACCGACCTTGTGGTCAAGTGCTTATCCTCCAGTGCCACACCAGGACTCCGAAGAGTAAGAACGCAGCCCACCACTGCCACAAAGCACGCATTTGAGCTCCCCACAGCTGGGGAAATCGTAAGGGTCAGCACATCAGAGTGCAATGGGAAAACCACCTTCAAGCACATGGTATCTTCCCTGTGTGCTAGACGGCGGGCACGTGGTAATCCTGGTGAAGGGAAAAGCGGTACACCATACAGGGACGTCGGCACAACA
Organism: Chrysochloris asiatica; assembly: GCF_000296735.1. Classification (NCBI taxonomy): domain Eukaryota; kingdom Metazoa; phylum Chordata; class Mammalia; order Afrosoricida; family Chrysochloridae; genus Chrysochloris; species Chrysochloris asiatica. The sequence goes on from NW_006409156.1 coordinate 38,780, forward strand.
TGGCCAAGGCAAAGGGAGGCACTGAGAGGGGAGCAGGAATAAAGGACAACAGCCGTCAGTGTTAAAGGAGCTCTGGAAGCGTGGTGGTTACGAGTCGGGCTACCAACCTCAAGGTCAGCAGTTAAAAACTACCAGCCGCTCCGTGGGAGAAAGATGAGGCTTTCTGCTCCCGTAAAGATTTACAGCCTCGGAAACCCTATGCAGGGTTACTGTGAGTCAGAACCAGCCATGGCACACCACCACCACCATCACCAATGTTCTAACATTTACAGCCCTGAGCAGTAATCACCAACAATCCTAGGTAAATACATAGGTAAACGAACTTCTGGGATGGCACTGTAGAATCAACACTAGTCTGCAAACCATAAGGTCGGCAGTTCAAACCCACCAACTGCTTCACAATCTTGGAAACCCTACTGTGTCCTATAGGATCTCTGTGAGTCGGAATTGACACGAAGACACTGGGACTTTAGAAGGAAGACTAAGATGTTATGATCTATATACACAGGCCTTCAAAAAGTTCTTGAGAAAATTCCATTATCCTTTCCCATGAACTTTTTAAGGGCCCCTCACGTAGGTAATGCAGGAGAAAGATGAGGCTTTCTGCTCCTGCAAGAGATGTAAAGTCTCCAAAACCCTGTGCAAGGGTTTCTGAGTCGAAACGGACTCCATGGCACTTAACAACAACAACTGTATTTATGTAAAGTGTACTGTTGAATTTATTTAATATCAGTCTGTGTTGTGGTGCTTTAGGATAAACACTAGACTACAAGGTCAGTTTGAACTGTGAGGTCAACAGTTTGAACTCACCAATTGCTTCTCGGAAACTCTTTACAGGGTCTCTGTGAGTTGGAACCAACTCGCTGGCACTTAACAACAACAACAAATATTCAACATAGACTGGGTAGCAAAACATTTAGATTCCTTTACAGTTTCCTATTTTCACAGAGCTCTATTCAAATGGCCTAGTCCAAAAAACATTAAACATTAAAGTTCATTTTTAAGAATATGAACATAACTAGATTTTAATATAAATCACTTCATCTGAAGGGGTTAAATCCTTTGCTTTCACAAGAGCCTGTTTTGGCATCAGTATCCCTTGTGAACAGGGTGGGAAGGTATGTGTGGATGGGAATCATTTTTAACCTCACTCTGAATCACTGAGTCAGTTTGAACCCAAGGTGGTGGTTCAAATCCAGCAGCTGCTCCTCAGAACTCCTGTATAGGGTCACTGAGTTGAGACTGACTTAATAGCACTTAACAACAACTGTTCAGAAACAATGGAAAACTCGTTTGTGTTTGTCTGTGCACACATGCTTGGCTGTCCTGCCCACAGACACACTCAGGTGGGCTTTTCCTTACGAGGCAAGTTCAGGGAAATGACCCCAAATGTTTTCCTGGTGCATGCATGTGTGTCTTTTGTCCCGAGTTAACTCTGAAGGCACCTCTCCAATATAAATAGTCAAAGAACGTTCTAAAAATACCCACTTAAGGAATTAGGTGTGTGCTGGAAACACAGTGCTCCAAAGAGCCAGTTTCAACAGCTGTAGCGCAAACCCCGAGAGGGAGGGAACGGAGGTTCTCAAGAGAGCTCCTTCTGACCGGCAGGTGATTTTCTCCTCATGCGGGGACTTGGACCTGCTGGAGCACCAGACGAGCCTGGTGTCTTCGGAGGACGGCGCCCGAGAGCAGGAGAACATGGAGGACACCAGCAGTGAGCAACAGTTCCGCGTCTTCCGAGACTTCGACTTCCTGGATGTGGAACTGGAAGATGGCGAGGTACCATTCGCTCACTGTAAAACCGTCTTCGTTGTCATCAGAAACCTGCTCCACGGTTTTCTTTGACTTAACAAATCAGTTTTCTTGTCTTTCTTTTTCGTGTTCTTACCTGCTAAGTGTTGTTTTTCTTATGGGGTCTTCAGTGGGAACATGGGTCAACTTTATTTGGGATCAGTTGATCCAAAGTGTGATGTTGGCAAAAGTACCACCCCTTTCCTATCTGAGCTCACATTCTGAGCCGCTCAGTTCTTTGTAAATGGCTGAAAACTTCATTGGAATGAGCACACCATTTCTCTTTGTGTGGTTCTGTGAGTGTCTGTGTGTGGACGTATATGTATGTATGTCTCTCTGTGTCTCCCAAAAAGCCTGTTGGTTGGTACTGGAGGCATTATCAATGGGAAGTGGTTCAAAGCTTGCCGTTGGAACAAATCAGAGCCTGCCCCCACCCATGTGCTGTGTATAAAAGATAAAGCTACCCAAGCTCTGCTTACCCTTCCAGACACCTGGAGTGTCTGAATTCAAGTCTCAACCAGTAAGCTCAGGCTTTGTTTTGAATCATGATCACTGACGGGAGGCTTTCATCTGAGTCATGTTTTGGAAAACTGGGATGAGGAGGAGGGTTATCCAGCTACCCCAAGCCCTACACTCATGTTCCCACCACTTCAGGAGCATATCAAGCCCCTAAGGAGCCCTTGTGGCAATGTGGGTTAGGCATTGGGCTGCTCACTGTAAGGTCAGCAGTTCAAACCCACCAGCCACTCCGCAGAAGAAAGATTATTCGCTGTCTGCTCCCATCTGGTGAACCCTCTATAGGGTCGCTGTGAGTCAGAATTAACTTGATGCATTGGTCTGAGCTTGGTTTTTAGAGTTGATGGAGCCCCTGGGGGTGGGTTGCAGGTGGTTAGCACACTTGTACTTGTTGCTAACTGAAGGGGGTGGAGGTTGGGTATCCATTTTTGAGAAATGAACCCAGGAGCCCAGTTCTACTCTGACGCACAAGCGGTTGCCATAGGAATCAACCCAGTGGCACCCGGTTTTACAGCGCTGATGTGAGGATGAAATAAGAGGGGCGCTGAGGGGGCTTCAGATCGTTTGGTGGGGAAAATGGAATGGGAAGGTAAAGGAATTTCTCCATCAACTTCCTGAGGCCCCCTCATACGTGAAACTTCTAGCGTATGTCAGGTAAATGCTTGGCATTCTAAATATTAGTTCCCTTCAGAAAGTTTATGGAGAAATGGAATTAAAAGATGATGGAGTGTCTGAAGCCCTCTTGTAGTCCTGTCATTGATAAATGATTTCAATACATTCTCAGCTGAGAAGTCAAGCATAGCAGGTTTTGAGTTCCAAACACAGTTGTCACAAAAGAATGACAAGTTACTTGTCACATCGCTGTCTTTTCTTAATGCTCCCTGGTGGCATGATGGTGAAGCAGTTCAAACCTACCCAGGGGCTCCACAGGAACAAGACCTGGCGATCTGCTCCTGTAAGGATTCCAACCTAGGGGACCTTACAGGGACAGTTTTGTCATACATCAGGTTGCTACGAGTCAGAATCAACTCAAGGGCCACCAACAACGACGACATGCCTTTTCCTAAAGCAGCCTCGGCATGGGAACTTATCGGTGGGAGTTTGCCCTTTAACCTTTCAGGATCTTTGAAAGGTGCTGTATCTCTGCTATTAATTGCACGTCTGTGGTGAATGCATCATGATCACAAGCACTTTTGGCTTTGGGAGCAAAATCAGGTGGTGACACTTTTTTCCCCCTTGGTGACCCACATTCATTTTCCCGTGACATTGAACTGTTTTCTCACAGATACTTGGGCATTCCAAAACACAAAGTGTTGAGACCGACAATGTCGCTGAAGTGGAAAGCTATTTCAGAAATTACCTTTGTGATATGTGACCCCCATCTACATCAGACACCACTAAGACGTTTTGATTTTTCTCTGATGTTTGATACTGGGTTTTTCCCCATTGGGGTGTGTGTGTTTTGACCTTATTTTTAGGTGTTTCTACTGAAGTATGTATTGATAGGTTTGTTAGTGGCAATCTGGTGAAAACTAAGGCATGTTAAATTAAAATGTGAGACTCTTTCATATAATCATTTTAAATAGACCTTTTATTTGTTTTTCTGTCCGCTACCTGCTACTCAGGAACTTCAGGTAAGATGGCGCTATTTTCGTTCAGATACGCTGGTAGATGTTTTGTGTCATGGCAGATTTATAACAATATCATTGCTTTTTTTCCCATCCCTTCTAGCACGTCTGTATGCCTATTTGTGTACACATTTATGTCTAGGTGTGCGTGAGATACAAGAGATTTCTCATGGCTGCTATAGTATGAAAATGATTTCTGAGGTCTAGATACAAGAATGTTTAATAAAAGCCTCTGTATGCCTCATATTGCTGGAGGAAAAGTGAATTTTAAAATCTGAGCCAGGGAAAGCTTTAGAATTTCTAAATAGGCACTGACACAAGTGGGTTAGTGTTTGTTGTTAAATCTTTTTGTGAAAAATTAAATCTGCAACCTGCATGTATAGATGGACCATATATATTAGGCACTTCCCATTGAATTCATTTACTTTTTCAGACATTAAGAACGAAGTGTGTATGGTGGTGATGGTGATGTAAACTGTCATCCAAGCCAGAGTCCTTTCTAGTTTAGATGACAAACAAACCATCTGTCATCTGGTTTGGATGACAATAAAATGGGATGAGGATAATAATAGTTACACCCGGTCAGCAGGCAGAGCCCGGGGTGATGTGGAGCCCCCCCCCCCAACCAGGTGTCTATGTCATATCACACATACCCCCCAGGAGTCACAATTCATGGAATACACTTTGCACGGTGCATGCACATTCCTTCAACAACACTGACTTGACTGAGTTCCAGTATATGCATGTAGCTATGAAAACAAATGTTGCCAAGAGTATGATTGCCAACGTTTCTAGAATCCTTTGTCATCTCAGGATAAATTCTGAGTTGTCTATTTTGGTTTGAGGGAGAAGTCTTGGTGACACACAGTTGAGCTCTCAGCTGCAAACTGAAACGTCAGCGGTGTGAACCCACCCAGAAGCTCCGTGGGAGAATGATCTGGAGATCTGCTCCCATGAAGATGAGAGCCGTGGAAACCCTCGGGGGCAGTTCTAGTCTGTCACATGGGGTCACTATGAGTGGGAATCGCCTTGACAGCATCCACTAACATTATATGCATCACAAAACATTTGCCATTTCAGTCTTATATACATGTATCATTTAGTGACATGAGCTCTGTCCCAGCTCAGCCCCTAAGCCCTAAAGGGTACCTGCTGGGATTGTTCTAAAGAAGTCCTGGTTATGGTTTGGGCTGCTAGCTGAAAGGTAGATAGTTTGGATCTACTAGTCACTCCGTAGGAGATAGATGAGGCAGTTGGCTTCCTTAAAGATGCTAGCCTAGGAAATCCTGTGGGGCAGTTCTCCTCCATCACACCAGGGGGCGCTGTGAATGGATGATCTATAAGAGTATATACAAGTATATAGTGACACAATAGATGACAGCCTAGGAAACCCTGTGGGGCAGTTCTCCTCCGTTACACCAGGGGGTGCTGTGAGTAGATGATTTATAAGAATATATGCGAGTATATAATGACACAATAGAGATGACAATCTAGGAAACCCTATGGACCAGTTCTACTCTGTCATATGGTGCTGTGAGTAGATGGTATATACGAGTATATAGTGACACAATAGATGACAATCTAGGAAACACTATGGGCAGTTCTACTCTGTTAAACCAGGGGGCGCTGTGAGGGAATGAGCTATAGGAGTATATACGAGTATATAGTGACACAATAGATGGCAGCCTAGGAAACCCTGTGGGGCAATTCTCCTCTGTTACACCAGGGGGCGCTGTGAGTGATTGCTCTATAAGAGTATATATGAGTATATAGTGACACAATAGATGACAGCCTAGGAAACCATGTGGGGCAGTTCTCCTCTGTTACACCAGGGGGCGTTGTGAGTGGATGATATATAAGAGTATATATGAGTATCAACCTGCAAACCTATACTTGTGTCCTAATGAATACGGGACTTTTCTGACTAATCTGATATGATGCATTCTTTGAGGAGTACAAAATGAAGCAAAATATGAGGGGTTTAAGAAAAAAATATGGAAAATTCTGTTACCTTACAAATCCAATTTTTCCACACTTTCTTAATCCCTCTCATACAGAGGTATTACTTTCCTTGACCTATAGAGTTAGGGAGCAGCATAAGAAGACAGGTTCTGCTATCCCAAAATCCTGGTTAGAAACTTATGAAAAATATCTAATATCTGGAAATATTAGGAGTCAGAACCATTAAGTCCAGATAGGAAAGTAGATTTAAGAAATAAACCAATCTGACTAGGGTTCAACAGATAGGCCTCTTATCAAACTGGATTTGGTAATTGTAACCCAAGGTGTTATAATTTAACCCTTATATGTATATCTGAAATTATCTTAAATGTTTGTTGATTTACCAAAAAAAAAAAAGAAGAGTATATATGAGTATATAGTGACACAATAGATGACAGCCTAGGAAACCCTGTGGGGCAGTTCTACTCCATTACACCAGGGGGCGCTGTGAGTGGATGATATATAAGAGTATATACGAGTATATAGTGACACAATAGATGGCAGCCTAGGAAACCCTGTGGGCAGTTCTACTCTGTTACACCAGGGGGCGCTGTGAGTGGATGATCTATAAGAGTATATATGAGTATATAGTGACACAATAGATGACAGCCTAGGAAACCTTATAGGGCAGTTCTCCTCTGTTACACCAGGGAGCGCTGTGAGTGGATAATCTATAAGATTATATATGAGTATATAGTGACACAATAGATGGCAGCCTAGGAAACCCTGTGGGGCAGTTCTCCTCTGTTACACCAGGGGGCGCTGTGAGTGGATGATGTATAAGAGTATATATGAGTATATAGTGACACAATAGATGACAGCCTAGGAAACCCTGTGGGCAGTTCTACTCTGTTACACCAGGGGGTGCTGTGAATGGATGATATATAGAGTATATATGAGTATATAGTGACACAATAGATGACAGCCTAGGAAACCTTATAGGGCAGTTCTCCTCTGTTATACCAGGGAGCGCTGTGAGTGGATAATCTATAAGATTATATATGAGTATATAGTGACACAATAGATGGCAGCCTAGGAAACCCTGTGGGCAGTTCTACTCTGTTACACCAGGGGGCGCTGTGAGTGGATGATCTATGAGAGTATATATGAGTATATAGTGACACAATAGATGACAGCCTAGGAAACCCTGTGGGGCAGCTCTACTCTGTCCTACAGGCCATCGTGAGTCAGTATGGTCTCCATGCAAATAGACATGGGTTTTTTTTGGTTTTGTTTGTTGTAAGTGCTGTCAAATCAGTTCTGGTTTATAGAGACCCTATATAGCATTTCCAAGAAGCAGCTGATGAGCTTGAACCGCCAACATTTAGGTCCAAAACCTACCTCTCAGTCCAGCACATTAACCCCTAGTGCGAAAAGAAAATAAAACCCACTCGTTTCCAGAAAAAAAAAAATTGTTAGATAAATGTATTGACTGTCTGCTGGTTCGTAGAGAAAGTCTACGATACAACTAAAATCTTGAACACCTTTACTGCCTTATCCCTGTGTTAATTCTCCAGAGCTCTCATCATAGGACAACCACCAGGGACTGGCTTTTTGTTGTTGTTGTTGTTGTGAAGTGCCATCCAGTCGGGTCCAACCCATAGCGACCCTGTGTAGGGTTTCCGAAGAGGGACTGGTGAGCTTGAACCGCTGACCTTATAGCTCTAAGCGACTTTCATTCATGGTGTGGTGCATTAACGCAAGCTCAGGACTCTAGAGAATGGCTTCAGCAGACATGTTAGGGGTTAGGTGTTCAGATTCGGGGTGTGGGCTCTAGCAAAGGTTTTCCTACTCTGTCAGCTCTAGAAGAGGTCCTTGTCTCCTCTGCCCCTGGCTCCTTGGAGCTCTCCAAGTATCTTAGCATCTCTATTATCCCATCTCTGTCTCTGCTCACTGGTTTAATTTCTTTTTAAATCTCAAACAAGGTTGACTCAAGATACACCCTACACCAGTCCTGCCACAAAGACCACCCACTCCCAATGGAATTAGAGCTACAGGCATAGAGGTTAGGAATCACAACACATAAAGGGAGGTTTCAGAAAGTTTGCGCAAGTCCATTCTCTTCCACAAACTTTTTGAAGCTCCCTCATATTTTGAAGGGTCAAAAACCCACCACAGGTCCAGTTCTCAATTCAATTAAAAAATGTACAAGTCAGCAACATTTGCTACTGAATGGTTACTTCATTGCCAAGAAAAGAGCCATTTTCCACTGAGGGGCAAATGTTTATAGGTGAGCCTAGAGCAAAAAGAAAACTTCTGTGTCGGCTTTTGCGTAGTGCATGACCAGACCACCTTGGCCAGCTGCTGGGGGAGTCTTTAACGCTGCATTTTATCTGTGCACACCCGCTCTGCTCGGGCAGGAACAGGCAGGCTGGAATGTTTACCTAATACTCTTGTTCGGAATTCCCAAAGGACCGGAATGTGTTACAGGCTTAGAGCTCTGACTTTGTTCTCCTTCCTCCGAAAAAGGGGAGGGAAACTGCTTTAACTTGTTTTCATGTCAATGATCTCTTTCTTACAGATTTTTTTTTGGGGGGGCGGGGTGGGAGGATAGGGGAGGGAACAAATCATTAATCGAGTTTAGCAAAATCAGCTTTGGAAAGAAGTGATATTACCCACCATGCCAAAGAAATGTGCATTTGTTTTCCCACATACGATTTCACATATATCTACCTGAACATAGATAATATGTTTTCACTATTATTTCAAGGATCCCTAGTGGTACAGTGGGTAAGCACTTGGCTATTAATCCCGAAAGGTCAGCAGTTCAAACCCATCAGCTACTCTGCAGGAGAAAGGCCTGGCAGTCAGCTCTTAAAAAGAGTGCAGCCTCAGAAACCCTACAGGCAGTCCACTGTACCCACTAGGGTCAGTGCTGTGAGTCAGACCGGAATCGGCTCAACGGCCCCCAACAAGAGCAGCAGCCACATTGTTTTCACATCCAGGTCCTGGTCCCTGAGTGGACGAGGCCTGGAAGGTCCCTAAGGAAGATGGGGCGTTGTAAGGTCGCTGTGTGGAGGTGGGGCCTCGGGAGGATGTGGGCCAGACGCTCCAGCATCCTGGTGTGTGTGTTTGCAGGGGGAGAGCATGGACAATTTCAACTGGGGCGTTCGCAGACGCTCGCTCGACAGCCTGGACCAGTGTGGCTTGCAGTTGCTGGAGGAGCACCAGCTGTCGGGAAGCAGCCCCAGCCTCAACCAACTGAACCACGAGGACTCGGACGAATCCTCTGAGGAGGAGGGCCAGCTCCTGGAACCCTCGGACCTCGTAAGTAGCGCCTCTCCTATGGGAGGACCTGGGGGACTTTCTCTTCTAACGAGAACACTGCTTCCTACCACAACTGCTTCCCTGGAATCTGAAATGCCAGGGGGTTCCCAGATTCCAACAGTCCAGTTTTCTGAGTTGCAAATGTAAATAAATACAAGGGGGATGGGGAGGACCGAGATACTTGTTATAAACCCTGAAAGCTGTCCATTCTGCTAAGGCCATGATTGTCCCCCCTGGCTTTTCGTTCTGTGGGCATCTTGTTTTATGTTTTTAATTTTCTAGACATCTAGAGTTTTGGGAAATGGGACTGACACTAGGATGTGGTTATTTGAAAAGATGGGTGTCCATGTTTCAAGAGTGGTGGACCAGATAACAGATTGCTAGCTGCTGTGTTTAAGATCCAGTAATGGTGAGGTCAAAGGGACCCCTGATGGTGCAATGGTTAAGCACTCAGATATTAACTAGAGGTCAGCAATTGGAACCCACCAAGTGATTCCACAGGAGAAAAGACCTGGCACTCGGCTGTCATAAAGATGACAGCCTAGAAAACCCTGTGGGGCAGTTTTCCTCCGTTACACCAGGGGGCGCTGTGAGTGGATGATCTATAAGAGTATATATGAGTATATAGTGACACAATAGATGACAGCCTAGGAAACCCTGTGGGGCAGTTCTCCTCTGTTACACCAGGGGGTGCTGTCAGTGGATGATCTATCAGAGTATATACGAGTATATAGTGACACAATAGATGACAGCCTGGGAAACCCTGTGGGGCAGTTCTACTCTGTCACATGGGGTTTCCATGAGTCAGAATTGTCTGATAGCACCCTCAAAAACAATGAAATACAAGGGGGCTTCTAAAAGTGTGGAAATGGAATCAAAAGCTATGGTCTTTTTTCCACCAACTTTTTGAAGCGCCCTCATTGCCAGCTAGAAAATTAATATGTACCGACCAACAACGAACAAACTGTAGCTGGCATTCTTGGGTAAATGCGAGCTCATAAAGGGTTGGAACTACATGTTCGACTTTATCCCCTTGGCTCTTTCAACAGATCACAACCCTGCCCCCTTCTGAGGACACGAATCACATGGAATCGCTCACCATGACCTGCGAGCCCACCGCTGCAGAGCCCCACTCTTTCACATCAAGGATGGTGGGCTTGGACTGCTCCCTGCCCAATGGGAATCCCCTGCAGGTGTCGGAGAGTAATAAGGTACAGAAAGTCTTGGTAGTTCTAGCTGTTTCCTTCAAATGATACTAGGAATTCCTGAGAATGCTTAAGCAGGACATCGAGAGACTGCCTTTTTCTCCTTCCTTTGTGGAAGCTTCTCCCTCCAAGTCCGTGTTGTGAAGTTCTTTCCCCCTAGTAGCTTGCGCAGGCTTGTCTTTCTGGGTTGAAGGAGACCTCTCCATTCGATGGAACACTGCACTTCATGTGCAGCAGGGCCTTCTGCCGATTGGACAGGAAAACAAACCGCGTGTCTGAGTTTGCAGTGACTGGGACGTGGCCTTTCTTGGTCTTTGCTTTGATGAAACCGTTTGCTAAGTGAGCTGTGGGCGTGTGCAAGAATGTGGGGACATTTTTTCCTACGTAGGAACCAGTTATACAATTTGTCCATTGATGCAACTCTTGCCTCTGGGCACATACTGTAGGAATTTTCAGCGTCAATCACAGCGTTATGCTGGATTTACACACAGATCTCCTAAATCGGACTTTCTGAGAGGAAAAGTACCCAATGGGTATAGTTTCCTTAGTTTAGTGGATTGGCTTAATAAATAACAGATTGACTCCAAAAAAGCGAGACTATATCCCATGAGTGCTCTACTGCTTTTAAAAAATCACCCATATGAGACCCTATGTTCAACAGTGACTTTTAAACAAAGATGAGTAAGTAAGGGAACAGGGAAGCTAGAATCAAGGAGACAGAACAACCAGAGCAGAAACATTGACAGTGTTTGTGACTTGTCAACAATCTGCATAGAAACTCTTGAATGGAACCTGAACTGCTGTGCAGACATCACCAAAAATACAGGTTTTGTTGCTGTTTTAAACCTAGGAGTATGTTTTTAAATGCCATCAAGTTACTTCCAACTCACAGCAACCCTGTTTAAGGAACAGCATATATCTCATTTAAATTTGATTTTATCAAAATGTCCAGGAATTATCCTGCCTATAAAACTACCCACTCCCACACGGACTCCCACACCGTTATACACTGGTGCAGAATTTTATTTTCTTACATTAGAACTACAAAGTGACCTGTTGTTGTTGTTGTTGTTGTTGTTGTGTACCGTGGAGTCGGTTCCAACTCATAGTGGGTTGTAAATCTTTACAGGAGCAGAAAGCCTCATCTTTCTTCTGCGGAACAGCTGGTAGTTTTGAACTGCTGACCTTACGGTTTGCAGCGTGATTCGTAACAACTACGCTACCAGAGCTGTTGTTAGCAGAGGCTGAAGCTTTCTTTATCCATCTTGATTCTGCTTGTTCTTATATAAGTTTAAAACAGAATATTAAAAATTAGAAATAAATGTATCTAAAACCATTTTCCCTCTGATACTTCAAATGGAAAAAAAAAATCATACTAGGTATTCCTTATTCTCTTACAAGGCACTTAAAAACTGATCTGTGCCCTTGGGAAATCCATATAATTGAAAACAAAGACAACCAAACAAATTTCAATGATGTAAAAATGTTGAAGCTTAAGTAAAGCTCATTTCTAAGACTGTCCCGTTGCCACAACACTGTGATCAAGATTCTTAAAGTTATCTGAGTTCTCTATTTTAGCCAAAAACAAAAGTGTCTGTATGTGTGTAAAACTTTCTCCAAAACATTGTCTTTTAGAGAACTTGTCTCTGGTTTAAATGCCAGAATCCTAAGATGAAGAAATTCCATTTCATGGAAAGGACATTACAAAATATATGTGAAGTTGTTGGCATTCACAACTTCTTAATCTTGGTACTACATACATTATTTTCTCCATTTTTTATCTCAAATGCCCAACTGTGTTCATTTCTCCTAGAAAGAACTACTCAAGACGTAATATTTGTGTGGACTCAGATGTAAATGATTTAATTCTACCAATTGAGTCTCGCTTCCAAAAAGCTTTCTGTTTTCTCTTATGAGCTGGGTTTCTGTAATGTTTTTATTTCACAGTGGGGCTTCAAAAAGGTGAAGGAAATATCCCATTCTCTTTCGTTTCCATTTTTCCACGAATTTCTCGAAGCCCCCATAAAGGTCTGTAAAGTTAGGAGGAGAAACTAAAAAAGGCAAGGTTTATAAGAACTCAGCTTTCCCCTCAGATCACATTTGTGTAACTAGGGGACGCAGGGCAAATCTTGCTGGTCCAGTGGCATCTTAGAAACCAGGAAGAAGCACTTAGGGGCAGGGAGCAGTTTATATCCTTATGAAGAACATGCAGAGAAACCTCTGGAGCTCAGTATTTAAAAGCAGTTCATTCAAATACTGTTTCCCTACCATTTCTGTAACCAGTGGCCAGATGTGAACTGGAGAAGATGGTGATATTCACACACGTTTTCTCATTTGCCCTGGTTTTGTGTTTGTTTTAAGAAAAGCAAGTGCAAGTGCAGGCTCGGATTTGCTTTCTCTCCCCATGGGATCTGAACTGCCATGCCTTCCTTCCTCTCACAGAGAACAATCGGTTCTGTAGCTGATTTCCCCAGCGGCCCAGTTCAAGCCCAGCCTCTTTTTCCATATCTCATACTTTGTCTCTTTCCTGCCCTGGCGGATCCCAGGCTGCCTGCTCTAGAGCCTTTTTCCCCTGCTGCTCCAGGAGTAATGTCTGGCACGGTGACAGCAGCTGCTCAGAGCTGGTAGCTTCAAGGGGGTCTCCCGAGGTTAAAGCAGGTTCTAGCAGATCTCAGAGAAACTGCAGGTTTGGTTACAGAGGGTTACAATAAAGCCAATGTCGCAGTGTGGCCTATCGCTCGGAACATTCTGGTTTCCCGGTGCATATCCAAGTTCTGCTGATACTGTGTTGTTGTCTGTGGAAGAGGGCGAAGATGAGGCTGTCTGTCCCCATGAGGAGTGCCAGTCTCAGAAACCCTAGGAAGGAGTTCCACTCTGTCCAGAGGGGTACCTAGGAGTTGAAATCCACCCAACATTTGTGGGGTTTTGTAGTAGTGTTCATTTCTGTTCCTCCAGGTGGAAGCCGTGCGGGAAGAGGACTCCGCTGCGCAGGAAGATGACCTTCCTAGTTCTGTGAACGAGCTCCCAGCTACCTTCGAATGCAGCGGTAGCCTGAGCCTGGACACAACGGAAACAGAAGAGAAGGACGACCGGGCGCTGGATTCGTTTACTCTTGCCAGGTACCGGAAGTCTGGGTGAATATCGCTCTTCCCGGATGCTTGCTCCACTGAGACTGCCTGACCAGAGGTGTCCAGATTGGCATGGTTCATCCTGGTGTACATCAGGTTGCTGTGAGTCTGTACCAAACTACAACAAATAGGCAGATAACTTGGTGGTCACTCAGCTGGGTTGGAATCATCCCAGAACAGGATGTCGAACCGAAAACAGTAAACTCCTGAACATGGAGCTCAGGAAGCCGTGTTGTTAGGGTTGCTGTTCATTGTCCTTGATTTGGCTCCATCTCCTGGTGATGTTGTTGTTGTTGTTGTTGTTAGGTGCCATCGAGTTGGTACCGACCCATAGCGACCTTATGCACAGCAGAACGAAACACTGCCCGATCCTGGGCCAACGTCACCACTGTTGCCATGCTTGAGTCCATCAATGCTGCCACTTGGTCAATCCATCTCGTACGTGGCCCTGTACCTCATGCGTCATGGTGGGGTGTTCAAGCCCATTGTAGTGACCACTATTGTCAGTCCACCTTATGGACGGGTCCCTCATGTACTGACCACCGTGTCAGTCCATGGCATGAGGAGTGTCCCTCACATTTGCCGACCCACTACTTCACTAAACACAATGTCCATTTCTAGCAAATGGTCTTTCTGACAATATGTCCAAACCCAGCAACAAAGGAATCTGGGAGCGTGGCCCAGGTCTTACAAGCTTTGAAGATCAGCAAAATTGTGTCAGCCTTGGAAACAAGGACCTCCTGAGTAGAAGACTCTTAATAAACTAAATTCCAACACTTTGGTAAGACAGTGGGTTTCAGCTTAATGGCTGATGGTTCCAGGACTAGTGTGATACAGTCAGAATATGAACAGAAAAGGACCGTAAAGATGAACACACAAAGAACACCACAAACCCTTACCATCAAGTCCACTCCAATTCATAGTGATCCTGTAGGACAGAGGAGAACTGCCCACAGGGTTTCCCAGGCTGTCATCTATTGTGTCATTATATACTCATATATACTCTTATATATCATCCACTCACAGCGCCTCCTGGTGTAACAGAGGAGAACTGTCCCACAGGGTTTCCTAGGCTGTCATCTATTATGTCACTATATACTCATATATACTCTTATAGATCATCTACTCACAGCGCCCCCTGGTGTAATGGAGGAGAACTGCCCCACAGGGTTTCCTA